>NC_069506.1:264357271-264657271 GCF_027579735.1 Bombina bombina | reverse complement strand
TCAGGGCAGGTATATCACCTACACTGCGCATTGGGTAAACCTGATGACGGCTGCCAAGCATGGAATGCGTGGCTCTGCAGAGGAGTTGGTGACACCGCCACGACTTGCAGGCAGGCCTGCTGCCACCTCCTCTACTCCTCCTACTCCATCCTCTTCCATAACCTCCTCGGCTGAGTCCTCTTCTGCTGCTGCGTCTTGCTCCACATCAACGACACCCCCGCAGCTCCCCAGGTACTATTCCACATCCCGGATACGGCAGTGTCACGCCGTCTTGGGGTTGACTTGCCTGAAAGCAGAGAGTCACACCGGACCAGCACTCCTGTCCGCCCTGAACGCACAGGTGGATCAGTGGCTGACTCCGCACCAACTGGAGATCGGCAAAGTGGTTTGTGACAACGGAAGAAATTTGTTGGCGGCATTGAATTTGGGCAAGTTGACACATGTGCCGTGCATGGCACATGTGTGTAATCTGATCGTACAACACTTTGTGCATAAGTACCCAGGCTTACAGGACGTCCTGAAGCAGGCCAGGAAGGTGTGTGGCCATTTCAGGCGTTCCTACATGGCCATGGCGCACTTTTCAGATATCCAGCGGCGAAACAACCTGCCAGTAAGGCGCTTGATTTGCGACAGCCCGACACGTCGGAATTCAACACTCCTAATGTTCGACCGCCTGCTCCATCAAGAAAAAGCCATTAACGACTATTTGTATGACCGGGGTGCTAGGACAGCCTCTGCGGAGCTGGGAATTTTTTTGCCACGTTACTGGACGCTCATGCGCAATGCCTGTAGGCTCATGCGTCCTTTTGAGGAGGTGACAAACCTAGTCAGTCGCACCGAAGGCACCATCAGCGACATCATACCATTTGTTTTCTTCCTGGAGCGTGCCTTGCGAAGAGTGCTGGATCAGGCCGTAGATGAGCGTGAAGAGGAAGAGGAAAAGTTGTGGTCACCATCACCACCAGAAACAGCCTTATCAGCATCGCTTGCTGGACCTGCGGCAATGCTGGAAGAGGATTGTGAGGAAGAGGAGTCAGAGGAGGAATGTGGCTTTGAGGAGGAGGAGGAAGACCAACCACAACAGGCATCCCAGGGTGCTCGTTGTCACCTATCTGGTACCCGTGGTGTTGTACGTGGCTGGGGGGAAGAACATACCTTCAGTGAGATCACTGAGGACGAGGAACGGGACATGAGTAGCTCGGCATACAACCTTGTGCAAATGGGGTCTTTCATGCTGTCGTGCCTGTTGAGGGACCCTCATATAAAAAGGCTGAAGGAGAACGACCTGTACTGGGTGTCCACGCTACTAGACCCCCGGTATAAGCATAAAGTGCCTGAAATGTTACAGAATTACCGCAAGTCGGAAAGGATGCAGCAGTTCCAAAATAAATTAAAAAGTATGCTTTACACAGCGTATAAGGGTGATGTCACAGCACAACGGGAATCTAACAGGGGAAGAGGTGAAAGTAATCCTCCTCCTCCCACGACCACGCCGGCAAGGACAGGACGCTTTACAGACGTGTTGTTGATGGAGGACATGCAGAGCTTTTTAAGTCCTATGCATCGCCACAGCCCTTCGGGGTCCACCCTCAGAGAACGACTCGACCGACAGGTAGCAGACTACCTCGCCTTAACTATCGACACTCTGAGGAGCGATGAACCCCTTGACTACTGGGTGTGCAGGCTTGACCTGTGGCCTGAGCTATCCCAATTTGCGATAGAACTTCTGGCCTGCCCCGCTTCAAGTGTCCTGTCAGAAAGGACCTTCAGTGCAGCAGGAGGTATTGTCACTGAGAAGAGAAGTCGCCTAGGTCAAAAAAGTCTAGATTACCTCACCTTTATTAAGATGAATGAGGGATGGATCCCAAAGGGACTGACAGTGGGTGATACATTCGACTAAAAAAGGCCTGATGAGATGAGCTGCCTTGGGCTAAAAATGGTCCACACGCTGCTGTATTTTATCTCTGAATGCCGGATGACTTGCGTGACTTATCCACCACCAACTAGGGTTCAAGCCGCAATGTTTTAGGGCACTTTCTGCTTGGGAAAGAAACATCAACTTTTCTGGCCGCTGCTACAGCAGCGGCTGCAACAATACCTAATTTTTCAAGCATGTGTACATGCCTAATTTTTCTGGCCTCTGGTGCTGCACTGTGGCTTCAAAAACCAAACCAAAAAAAGGCACATAACAGGGATTAAACTGATAGGAAAAGTACTACTTAACACACCACTCCTATCTGGTGGCACATTAGATTGCACGCGCAGTGCCCCAAATTTGAAGTAGGAGGTCCGACCAAGCATCTTTTTCCATCTCCCGGTTCCTAAAATCGATGCCATATACACGTCCCCTGATAGGGGACGTAACAGGGATTAAACTGATAAGAATAGAACTACTTAACACATCACTCCTATCTGGTGGCACATTAGATTGCACGCGCAGTGACCCAAATTTGAAGTAGGAGGACCGACCAAGCATCTTTTTCCATCTCCCGGTTCCTAAAATCGATGCCATATACACGTCCCCTGATAGGGGACGTAACAGGGATTAAACTGATAAAAATAGTACTACTTAACACACCACTTCTATCTGGTGGCACATTAGATTGCACGCGCAGTGCCCCAAATTTGAAGTAGGAGGACCGACCAAGCATCTTTTTCCATCTCCCGGTTCCTAAAATCGATGCCATATACACGTCCCCTGATAGGGGACGTAACAGGGATTAAACTGATAGGAATAGTACTACTTTACACACCTTATAATAACGCAGAGAGAGGCAACGCAGAGAGAGGAGTCTGAAGAAGAAGAGTCAGAGGAGGAAGGTGGCTTTGAGGAGGTGGAAGACAAAACACAGCAGGCGTCCCAAGGGGCTTGTTGTCACCTTTCGGGGACCCTTGGTGTTGTACGTGGCTGGGTGGAGGAAGAGACCTTCAATGACATCAGTGAGGACAAGGAACGGGACATGGCTAGCTTGGTATCCAACCTTGTGCAAATGGGGAGTTTGCGGTTGTGCAAATGGACTGTTTGTGGTTGTTTGCGGTGCATTAAACGGGGAGTTTGGTCTGTCACTGTGAAGCGGGCGTAACCCTTACACTACCTGATCGATACAACATCATACCTGATGTTTTAAAGCACGTTATTCCAAACAATTTAGGAATCTTAGGTGATTTATGCCCTTTATGGATTAAAACCAGACTCTGCATCAACTATGTAATTTTCCATGGGAGTTTTGCCATGGATCCCCCTCCAGCATGCCACAGTCCAGGTGTTAGTCCCCTTGAAACAAGTTTTCCATCACTATTGTGGCCAGAAAGAGTGCCTGTGGGTTTTAAAATTCGCCTGCCTATTGAAGTCTATGGCGGTTCGCCCGGTTCTCCCGTTTGCGAACATTTGCGGAAGTTCGCGTTCGCTGTTCGCGAACTGAAAATTTTATGTTCGTGACATCACTAATTCCTATATATATCTGTGTGCATATATATATATATATATATATATATTACCAATAAAACATCAAATATATATATATATATATATATATATATGTATATATATATATATATCTATTTATGAATTAATAGAACATATTCTTCTATGTGAAGAACATTGGAATGTGAAATATTCATATTTCAAGTTCTATTAGCGCACATGAATAAACACAGTCAGGTTTGTGTGCGGGTATGGGCATTAGATTTTTTTGCAGTTTTCATGTTACATTGAAGTCTTTGGGAGAATACGTGGTTGGGATATACTAGATTCAACTTTTTGTGTGCGTCAGGTTTTCTTGCACTTTTTACTTTCAACTCATAATACAAGCACAACCAGATATGTGCAAAAAGCCTCTGTCTATCGATGTTAATGCTCAAGCGGGAGTGCTAAATAGCGCTCCACTCATAATCTTGCTCTAAGTGAAGGAAAGCTTTAGCCTTTTATAAATTACCCTATGTGGGCTTTTCCAGTGCCAGTGTTGACTATGGACACTAATATTGAGTTAACATATCAGGCGGCCATGCTTATTCCCTACAGTGGATTTTACAGTTAGTAGAATTACCCAGAATGCACATCTAATACAACATATTTCTCATATCTATGTTTACAATATTAAATCATTTTACTTACTTTGTACTTGAAGTTGAACTAATAGAGAAGAGTTCCCCACTGCATTAAGAGCCATGCATGTATACTTTCCAGAGTCGACATCCCACTCTCCTTCTCGGATAGTTAAATTGGACCATTGATTTTCTTTAAATATGCCATATTTTTGTGAATCTGGAATTATCTCCTTGCTCTTTTTGTCGTACCAAATCATTTCTGATTTTGGGTTTGCGTCTTTCAGGTAGCAGGTCAATTGAGCATCATTTCCTTCAAGTATGGAAACATCTTTTTCATATGTATCCAAGCTTGGAGCCTCTAGTTTAAGACATTAAGTGACACTCAAATCAAAATTAAACTTTCATGATTCAGATAGAGCATGCAATGTTAAGCAACTTTCCAATCCACTTCCATTAACAAAATGTGGACAGTCATTTTATATTTACACTTTTTGAGTCACCAGCTCCTACTGAGCATGAGCAAAAATTCACAGAATAGACGTATATGCATTTGTGATTGGTTGATGGCTGTCACATGATACAGTAGGAGTGGAAATATACTGTACATAGCTTTGAAATTTGTCAGAAAAAAACCTCATTTGAAGTTCAGACTAAGTTCTATTGCATTGTTTTTATCCTGCATTTGTTGATAATACAAATCTACTGTATTTACTGGTTCTTTAAAGATTTAATATCTCATTTATAGTCATGCCTCATTTTACAGAAAATTTTTAATGGAAACACTTTCCGCTAATTGAGTCAATTTTTGATGATCAACGGCCATAATAGGTTGTAAACAGTGTTATAGGGAACATAGTGATGGGGTTTATCAAGCTGGGCTATCTTTGATCCAGTTTTTTTCTATATTGAACACAAATTTCGGAAAGGTTGAAATTGAGTACTTAATTACAGTAAGAAATATATGTTTAATACAGCAGTTATGAAGCAGTGGTCTAAAGAACACTGCTCCATAACCCTGTCCGCCTGCTCTGAGCAGGCGGACAGGAATAGCCACAATTCAACCCGATTGAGTACGATTGGGTTAATTGACACCTCCCTGCTGGCGGCCCATTGGCCGCGAGTCTGCAGGGGGCGGCGTTGCACCATCAACTCTTGTGAGCTGCTGGTGCAATGCTGAATACGGAGAGCGTATTGCTCTCCGCATTCAGCGAGGTCTTGCGGACCTGATTTGCACTGTCGGATCAGTTCTGCAAGATCTTTGATACATAGGCCCCTATATATCAAAGGTCTTGTGGACCTGATCCGACAGTGCTCCAAGATCCAATACGCTCTCCGTATTCAGCATTGCACCAGCAGCTCACAAGAGTTGCTGGTGCAACGGCGCCCCCTGCAGACTCGCGGCCAATCGGCTGCCAGCAGGGGGTGTCAATCAACCCGATCGTACTCAATCGGGTTGAATTGTGGTGATTCTTTAGACCGCTGCTTCATAACTTCATAACTGCTTCGTAACTTCATAACAGAGCTTGATAAATGGGCCTCTATAATTAATAAAAAAAAGACTGGTTAATCTTACCAAGCTGGACATGGCATTCCTTTGGTTCTGTATTCATAGGATGAAGGGCTGTACAGGTAAACAGCTTGCCATTATATGTAGTATTGGACTTGAAAACATATATGTTGGAAGATTCCTTTGAGTCTCCAATCTGTTTATTGTTCCACTCAAGCATGACCTTTGGAACACCTCCTTGCCACTCACAAGTCAGCATGATAAACTCATTTTGCTTTGTAGCTACTGTAGAGCAGTTGGGACCACCTGAAGGAACTGCTAATGTAGACAAAATAGGTATAAAATAGTTCAACCATTCTCGCATGTGGTGCAGAATAGATTGTATGATATTAACTAAATCACTAAAATAACAGTGCTGAACACAAAGTTAAAGGGACAGTCTAGTCAAGATTAAACTTTCGTGATTCAGATAGGACATGTAATTTGCTTTGTTCTCTTGGTATTCTTTGTTGAAAGCTACACCTAGGCAGTCTCATATACTAATTCCTAAGCCCTTGAAGGCCACCTCTTATCTAAGTACATTTTATTAGCGTTTCTCAGCTAGACAGTACTAGTTCATGTGTGCCATATAGATAACATTGTGCTCACTGTCTTGGAGTTATTTATGAGTCAGTACTGGTTGGCTAAAATGCAAGTCTGTCAAAATGCACCAAGATAAAGTTTATTAATATAACAGTGTTGGCTATGCAAAACTGGGGAATGGGTAATAAAGGGATGATCTGTCTTTTTAAATAATAAACCTTTTCAAGTAGACATAGAAGTCTCTTTAAAGTAACATAGAAGTCTCTATAAAAAATTAGAAGGGCTTTTGTAAAGATTTCAATTTAAAAATATTCTGACATTCTTATGAAAGAGCAACATAAAAATGCGTTGACTCTTGCACTTCCTACTAATGTGCATTGGCTTATGGCCACTTCCTGTTAATGCCTGTTAGTTGATAGGTGCTTCCTGCTATATCGTCTCTGGGCATTAATAGAAAGTTTCTATCCATCTATGAGCATTAGTAAGGTGTACATATCAACTAATGAGCAGAAACAGCAAGTACCTTTGAGCCAATGAGCATTACGAGGAAGTACCTTTGAGCCAATGAGCATTACCAGGAAATATCTTTGAGCCAATGAGCAATAACAGGAAGTACCTTTGAGCCAATGAGCATTAACAGAAAGTACATACTAGCCGAGGGATGTTATTAGGAAGTGCAGAAATTATACTGGTATATTAGTTTAAATTTACATTAAAACATCTTTATCTTTATAGTTTTTAAGCAAAAATGTCTAAGTGCAGAAATGCTTCTCTTTCATATGGATAACAGAAATTTGTTGAGTATGGTTTCCCTTTAAAGGGACATAAAACAAGTTGGGATAGAGACAAAATATAAAAATACTGTATTTACTTTAATTTCTTTACCTGCAAATTTATACTGCAGTGCCTCGCCATTAACCCTTTCTTTTTAGTTTCTGATTTGTGAAGCTCTAACTCCCCCCGCATTTAGTTTCTGATTTGTGAAGCTCTAACTCCCCCTGCACACATTTCCTTCTATGGCTGTATCTATATCTATTGTTGTTTTGGTAGAATGCAAAAATGCACAGTGATTTTCTGCTGGAGCATGCCTAGAAGCTGTGAACTCAGTTGAAATACAATGCCTGTGTCTAAACAATGATATGGGGGGGGGGTGGAGTTATTTATCATGCACCCGTAAACGGGCAAATTTACCTGTTTGCTGGCGTGCAATAAATGAGCTCTCCACTTGTAATCTTAAAATGTCTCTCTATAAAAATGTAATAGTGTGGTTTGTGACACATAAAATATTAGATTTAGATTTGCACATTGTACCAATTTCTGTCTTTTCAAAGCTATTCTTTTTCTACAGATGCGAATAACTAATAAAAAATTATTTTAAAGGGACAGTAAAGTCAAAATTAAACTTGCATGTTTCAAATAGAGCTTATAATCTTAAACAACTTTCTAGTTGACTTCTACTACGTAATTTGATTTGTTCTGTTTGGATCCTTTGTTAAAGAGCACATTTAAGTAGGCTAAGGAGCGGAAATGCACTACTGGGAGCTAGCTGATGACTGAACATATATGGCTCTTGTCATTGGCTCACCCAATGTGTACAGCTAATTCCCAGTAGTGCATTGCTGCTCCTTCAACAAATGAATCCAAGAGTGTGAAATAAAATTGGACAATGGATGAAAATTGGAACGTTGTTTATAATTGTATGCTTTATCTGAATCATAATAGAAATACATTTGGGTTTAATGTCCCTTTAAAGGGACAGTCAACCACAGAATTTTTGTTGTTTAAAAAGATAGATAATCCCTTTATTACCCATTCCCCAGTTTTGCATAACCAACAGTTATAATATAATACATGTTTTACCTCTGTAATTACCTTGTATCTAAGCCTCTTAGCAAATCAGTGCTAACTCCTAGGTAACTTCACATGCGTGAGCACAATGCTATCTATATGACACACATGAACTAAGGCCCTCTAGTGGTGAAAAACTTTCAAAATGCATTCAGATAAGAGGTGGCCTTCAGGTCTAAGAAATTAGCATATGAGCCTATCTAGGTTTAGCTTTCAATTAAGAATACCAAGAGAACAAAGAAAAATTGGCGATAACAGTAAATGCCCTATTTGAATCATGAAAGTTTATTTTGGACTTGACTGTCTCTTTAAAGGGACACTGTACCCAAAATTTTTCTTTCGTGATTCAGATAGATCATGTAATTTTAAGCAACTTTATAATTTACTCCTATTATCAAATTTTCTTCATTCTCTTGGTATCTTTATTTGAAATGCAAGAATGTAAGTTTAGATGCCGGCCCATTTTTGGTGAGCAACCTGGGTTGTCCTTGCTGATTGGTGGATAAATTCATCCACCAATAAAAAAGTGCTGTCCAGAGTACTGAAACCAAAAAAAAGCTTAGATGCCTTCTTTTTCAAATAATGATAGCAAGAGAACGAAGAAAAATTGATAATAGGAGTAAATTAGAAAGTTGCTTAAAATTGCATGCTCTTTCTGAAATACAAAAGAAAAAATTTGAGTACAGTGTCCCTTTAACTACAAGCTTATAATGTTAACTTTTTCTATATATGAGAACATTGTATTAGACATTCTGTAATTTGTACATTTACTCTGTCACTTGTTTCTGTTTTAACAAGCTGTTTAATACATATAAGATATTTTTTTTAAAGTTCTGTTGCGCATAAGAAAAAAATAAAAAGTCATAATTTGATCATTATTACTTACATACTGTGGTTCTGCAGATCACATCTTGCTGGAGGCCTGGATGAGAGATAGCACATGTATAAGTGCTCCCATTCAGAATATCAACTCCTTTTAAAATCTTGGTTGCATTGGAATTTGTAACAATTTCATTTTCATCATTATTTGATTTCAACCATCGAAGCTGCGCCAGTGGAAGTCCCCCATCCCATGAACACCAGAGAGCTACTTCCTGGTAATTATTATGTGCTAAAGCTGTGCAGGAGGGTGATCCTTCTGGTAGATCTGCGTGTATGGAGGAGGGTAAAACGTTGCAGCAAGAGATATTAAAATATGCAATTATTTCAAAACCACTGACCTGAATTTCTGTGAATTAAAATGCAATTGTAATGAACCTTTTAAAAAAAACTGAACATGCAGCATTCTATTTTTAAATACTTTTTTATAACATATGTATATCATTATTGCTTGCTTCTTGTATTTACTAGTTTATTTAATCAAATTAGTGTCTTACAGTTACATATGATGTGTTCCTACTGGGCTTTAAGGATATAATATTTTTTTCGGGATCAGAGTGTCACCCAAAGTCTTTGTACAAATACATGTTTTGTTTTTGTTGAATTTTCATTGTCAAACCTATCAGTAATGGAGCTGCTCAATAGAGGGCCCTGGTGTATAATAATTTTGAGGATATACGACCCTGCAACCTGCACTAATAAAAGGCTCCCCTGCAATAGGATTGTACAAATTCTGCAAACACCTATGTACAGACTGGCTGCTATGGGCCTTGTTGCCAATGCACCTGCTTCACCAATGCTAGTTATAGAGCAATAATACTGTGCTTGATCCCCCAGGAAGATCATATTTACAGATGACACTCCCTGTTCACAGTTATCAATTTGACCTGGTGGAGTGTATTAAATTGTTTAGAAATAGCTCCTTTTTCTTTACTTTGGCGTTTGAAATTGCCTGTGATATCTCTACCTATACTAAATATTTAAATACTTACGTATCGGTTGTAGAAAAGTTATGTAAACAAAGCCAATACACTCCCAGTGGGGGAAAAGGGAGATAAAAAATAAAATGCTAATGTTCCATTGTTCTCTCTAAAGTATTGGGCGTTGGTATACAAGATCTGATTTCCCTGCAAGTTCAGCCCATTTAAATGGGTTGTGGTGGCAAAGAACGAAGTGAGATATTTAATTAATAAAAATAAATCTAAAGGAGCAATTTTCTATACATTTTATACTCAGCTGCTGGTATAACACGTTATTGAAAGCACATTAAGGGAAAACCAATTAACCTTTCATGATTCAGATAGAGCATGACGTTTTAAATAACTTTATAATTTAGTTCCATTATCAATGGTGCCCAGTCTTTTTATATGCACACATTTTGAGGCACCTGCACCTACTGAGCATGTTCAAGAGTTCACAGTGTATTTGAGTCTGTAATTGGCTGATGGTTGTTACGTAATACAGTGGGCAGGAAAATTAAAACAATATTTGAATTTTCTTTAGAATAATCTATTTATAACTTGAAATTCAGAGTAAGGACTGTTGCATTGTCTTTTTATTGTACATTTGCAGATTTTGCAAGTCCTTTAAAGTGATTGCAAACTTTAACGAAATAAAGGACAGTATTAAAAATACTTCTTAAAAACAGCGGCACTTTAATTCATTAAACTTTACAATTATGCTTATTTTTTTAAATTACCTTTGCATTATGATAAACATAACACTGATTCTCCACCTGCATCTCCTACTTTCTTTAGCAGATCGATGACGCATCCAGATTCCTCCAATCGTTGTGCGCCCCCTTTGGTGTCCAGCTCGTGGAGCAACTCAATGATTGGAGGAAGACGGATTCGTCAGTCATAGCTCTGCTAAAGACAGCAGGAGCTGCGGGGGGAGGATCAGCGTTATGTTTAACATAACACAAAGGTAAGTATTTTTAAAAATAAGTGTCATTGTAAAGTTTAATGACTTAGTTTACATTCTCTCACATTTTGATGTTATAGTGTTTGAAATAACTGTGTATAAACACTATACACTTTACCCTATTCTGATAGGAAATGGTGTGTAAAAGAACCACAAGTTGTATGTAATATCCCACCAAGGCCTCGCTTCCATTGAGTCGTAATTCAGTTTGCGTGCACTCGCAAACCGTTAAATATGCTGTCGAAAGCAATAGCGTTTAACGACTGTTTCCAATGGCGCGTTATACCTCAATATCGGCTGCCGGACTTCGGCTGCCGAAAAGATTTTCGCGTCCCATAGAAAGTAATAGAAGCCGTTAATCGATAAATTATACCAGGTTTCCATTGAAAGCGCTAACCGTTAATACACTGTCGGAGGCTGTCGATACATTGAGAAATATTACCCCCAGCTCAACTAGGTGTAAAGGAGGAAAAAAGAGCTTTTTGAGGCCTGTTTCTCATTGAAATAGCAAATCACAAAAATATTATGAGTGTTTCAATGTACAAATAACATTATATATGCTACATTTATTGGTCCTATGTATAGGAATATTTGCACCCATGTTGTCATAGAAATTTCAATATGTATGTGCATATAAAAATATATGCAAGCACCACAATTATGGAACGACCTCCCGCACACTTTCAAACCTTCCCCATGCCTAATATCCTTTAAGAGATCCCTCTCTACATATCTCAAAACAGAATGCACCTGTCATTGTTGATTATATATTTCCTACCGGTTCTATGTTAAATTTTTGTGCATATATGGTGTATTATAATTTTTTTTTATTTTATTGTACCCATTGTATCAATGCAATGTTTTGTGGACCCAGGACATACTTGAAAACCATAGAAATCTCAATGTATCTTTCCTGGTAAAATATTATAAAAATAAATAAAATATCTACCTATTCAAAATGAAACCTTTGCCCAGGGATGCTATATATAATCTCAATACATATAGAAAAATAATAAGGGATGCAAATTAAGAAAGGGGTGAGCTATATAGTCAAATGAAACCAAAAATATGGGATGTTAAAAAAAAAAAAATAGGATGGGCAAAATGTATATATAAAAAAACAAGTTATATAGTGAGGAAGGGAAGGGTAGTCAAAGGGGGGATGGGAAGTGGAATAAGGGGATTAATGAAAGGAGTAATAAAGGAAGATGGGGATATGGGGGTTAATGAAAAAAAAAATGTGAATGTGTTTGTATGAAATAAAAGTGTGTATGTGTGTGTGTGTGTATTTGTGTGTATAAACTAATGTGTGTTAATTAACTAATGTATGGATGTGTGTGTGTGTGTTCCTAATATTATATGAGGCCTACAATAAGAATATATGGAAATCAAATATCAAACTCTCCACTAACTCTCAAACAACTCTCAAAAACCCAAAACTCCTACCAACGCAACTAGCTCCCGTGTCTTTCTCTCTAGAGGCGATCACAGGTAAAGAGCGCAGGCGCAAACCGTTATTCTTATAGACAGAGGTCGGGTTACCATGGCAATGCACTTGTTATGGCGCGCTTTTCGACAAATCCGACATCGGTTGGCAACGCAAACTTACGTACGGCCGAAAAGAGCGACTGCGCGCAACACGCTAATCTTTTCAATGGAAACCTGGTACTAAAATGGAGCCGTAAATTACCTTTAGCTGTCGTCCGCTTCGGTAGCTTACGGCTCCATTTTTAACGACTCAATGGAAGCGAGGCCCAAGTGTGTAGAGTTTATTGCAAACAGTTATATATATATATTTACAGACTTGTAAGTAGGTTTTGAATTTTTACAAATGAGAGACACATTCTTGTTTACAGTTTGCTTTTTTATTTGTTTACTGAATAATCATAAATACATATCTACGTAAGAAAATAGTGGTAAAAAACATGCAAGATAAGCTCTTCATGGCTGGAGGTATAAGAAATAAATAATTCACTTTAGTGTATGTTTATAAAAATCTACTTCCAACATAATATAGTCTGCTCAAATACAATGTTGTCATTCAATTGCAGTAGATTTTTTGCATTTAAAAACGTAGTAGACATAGCTGATGATTTTTCAAATCCTGACATTTCAATCCATTAGAATGGTTATCATTTATATTAATTAAAGGGACAGTAAACACCTTGATATTTCAATATACAATGTTTAGTTATGCATAGTAAAACATATTTGCAATATATTTTCATTATTTATTTTGCTACCTTTTCATGTAATTTTTAGTTCTTAGTGCTAAAAATATACCCTACAGACTTCTCACGGCTAACCTTGCTACACATTTCCCCCTAATTGGCTCCAGCAGATAACAACTGCAAAATAATGTACTTTATACTAAATAATGGCCATGAATAGCCTTCTAAGCTGCAAACTCAAGATAGGCTCTTCAACCGTGAGTGGAGTTTGGCTATTGGAGAACAATTGCAGCAAACAAAATGTTAATTGCTTTGAAAAGTTTGGCTGATTATTATTATTATTATTATTATTATGTCTTTTAATAACAACGTGTTTTCTCTCCATTTGTTCCACATGAATGACAAATCCAATATAGGCAGAACATCACATTTTTCTTACAATCAGTTTGGGTAACAAATAATAAACTCAGGATCTGCAGACCATCACACAAGTAACATGTAACTGACCACTGCTAAAATAAAACAATATTGATAATGACAAACCAATGTGTTTGAATGCAGTTTTTTTCACTTCCAGGTACATAAGTCATTTTAATGTATGCATACTATATACTGGCAATTAAGCACTGCATTGAAAATATATACTTACAAAATAATTATAAAAGTAATTAATAGTTTGAAGCAAAATCCGCATTGTTTTTTTAAGGGACATATCTCCATTGCTGTAGTCAGCCAGGGACAGGTGCAAATTAGTTCCTCCGCTGATCAAGCAATCACTTTATAGCACGCACATCACTTTATAGCAGGCACATCACTTTATAGCATACACAGCACTTTATAACACGTACATCACTTTATAGCATGCACAGCACATTATAGCACGCACATCACTTTATAGCATGCACAGCACTTTATAGCACGCACATCACTTTATAGCATGCACATCACTTTATAGCACGCACAGCACTTTATAGCACGCACATCACTTTATAGCATACACATCACTTTATAACACGTACATCACTTTATAGCATGCACATCACTTTATAGCACGCACATCACTTTATAGCATACACATCACTTTATAGCATACACAGCACTTTATAACACGTACATCACTTTATAGCATGCACATCACTTTATAGCACGCACAGCACTTTATAGCACGCACATCACTTTATAGCATACACAGCACTTTATAACACGTACATCACTTTATAGCATGCACATCACTTTATAGCACGCACATCACTTTATAGCATACACATCACTTTATAGCATACACAGCACTTTATAACACGTACATCACTTTATAGCACGCACATCACTTTATAGCATACACAGAACTTTATAACACGTACATCACTTTATAGCATGCACAGCACATTATAGCACGCACATCACTTTATAGCATGCACAGCACTTTATAGCACGCACATCACTTTATAGCATGCACATCACTTTATAGCACGCACATCACTTTATAGCACGCACTTCACTTTATAGCATACACAGCACTTTATAACACGTACATCACTTTATAGCATGCACATCACTTTATAGCACGCACAGCACTTTATAGCACGCACATCACTTTATAGCATACACAGCACTTTATAACACGTACATCACTTTATAGCATGCACATCACTTTATAGCACGCACATCACTTTATAGCACGCACATCACTTTATAGCATACACAGCACTTTATAGCACGTACATCACTTTATAGCATGCACATCACTTTATAGCATACACAGAACTTTATAACACGTACATCACTTTATAGCATGCACAGCACATTATAGCACGCACATCACTTTATAGCATGCACAGCACTTTATAGCACGCACATCACTTTATAGCACGCACAGCACTTTATAGCACGCACATCACTTTATAGCATACACAGCACTTTATAACACGTACATCACTTTATAGCATGCACATCACTTTATAGCATACACATCACTTACTTTATAGCATACACAGCACTTTATAACACGTACATCACTTTATAGCATGCACATCACTTTATAGCACGCACAGCACTTTATAGCACGCACATCACTTTATAGCATACACAGCACTTTATAACACGTACATCACTTTATAGCATGCACATCACTTTATAGCACGCACATCACTTTATAGCATACACATCACTTTATAGCATACACAGCACTTTATAACACGTACATCACTTTATAGCACGCACATCACTTTATAGCATACACAGAACTTTATAACACGTACATCACTTTATAGCATGCACAGCACATTATAGCAAGCACATCACTTTATAGCATGCACAGCACTTTATAGCACGCACATCACTTTATAGCATGCACATCACTTTATAGCACGCACATCACTTTATAGCACGCACTTCACTTTATAGCATACACAGCACTTTATAACACGTACATCACTTTATAGCATGCACATCACTTTATAGCACGCACAGCACTTTATAGCACGCACATCACTTTATAGCATACACAGCACTTTATAACACGTACATCACTTTATAGCATGCACATCACTTTATAGCACGCACATCACTTTATAGCACGCACATCACTTAGCATACACAGCACTTTATAGCACGCACATCACTTTATAGCACGCACATCACTTTATAGCATACACAGCACTTTATAACACGTACATCACTTTATAGCATGCACATCACTTTATAGCACGCACAGCACTTTATAGCATGCACATCACTTTATAGCATACACAGAACTTTATAACACGTACATCACTTTATAGCATGCACAGCACATTATAGCACGCACATCACTTTATAGCATGCACAGCACTTTATAACACGTACATCACTTTATAGCATGCACATCACTTTATAGCACGCACAGCACTTTATAGCACGCACATCACTTTATAGCATACACAGCACTTTATAACACGTACATCACTTTATAGCATGCACATCACTTTATAGCACGCACATCACTTTATAGCATGCACATCACTTTATAGCATACACAGCACTTTATAGCACGTACATCACTTTATAGCATGCACATCACTTTATAGCATACACAGCACTTTATAACACGTACATCACTTTATAGCATGCACAGCACATTATAGCACGCACATCACTTTATAGCATGCACAGCACTTTATAGCACGCACATAACTTTATAGCATGCACATCACTTTATAGCACGCACATCACTTTATAGCACGCACATCACTTTATAGCATACACAGCACTTTATAACACGTACATCACTTTATAGCATGCACATCACTTTATAGCACGCACATCACTTTATAGCACGCACATCACTTTGTAGCATACACAGCACTTTATAACACGTACATCACTTTATAGCATGCACATCACTTTATAGCACGCACATCACTTTATAGCACGCACATCACTTTATAGCATACACAGCACTTTATAGCACGTACATCACTTTATAGCACGCACATCACTTTATAGCATACACAGCACTTTATAACACGTACATCACTTTATAGCATGCACATCACTTTATAGCACGCACATCACTTTATAGCACGCACATCACTTTATAGCACGCACATCACTATATAGCACGCACAGCACTTTATAGCACGCACATCACTTTATAGCACGCACATCACTTTATAGCATACACAGCACTTTATAACACGTACATCACTTTATAGCATGCACATCACTTTATAGCACGCACATCACTTTATAGCATACACAGCACTTTATAGCACGTACATCACTTTATAGCACGCACATCACTTTATAGCACGCACATCACTTTATAGCACGCACATCACTTTATAACACTTTATAGCACGCACATCACTTTATAACACGTACATCACTTTATAGCATACACAGAACTTTATAACACGTACATCACTTTATAGCATGCACATCACTTTATAGCATGCACATCACTTTATAGCACGCACATCACTTTATAGCACGCACATCACTTTATAACACTTTATAGCACGCACATCACTTTATAACACGTACGTCACTTTATAGCATACACAGAACTTTATAACACGTACATCACTTTATAGCATGCACATCACTTTATAGCATACACATCACTTTATAGCATGCACATCACTTTATAACACGTACATCACTTTATAGCATACACAGAACTTTATAGCACGCACATCACTTTATAGCATGCACATCACTTTATAGCACACACAGCACTTTATAACACGTACATCACTTTATAGCACGCACATCACTTTATAGCACGCACATCACTTTATAGCACGGACATCACTTTATAACACTTTATAGCACGCACAGCACTTTATAGCACGCACATCACTTTATAACACTTTATAGCACGCACAGCACTTTATAGCACGCACATCACTTTATAGCACGCACAGCACTTTATAGCACGCACATCACTTTATAACACTTTATAGCACGCACAGCACTTTATAGCACGCACAGCACTTTATAGCACGCACAGCACTTTATAGCACGCACATCACTTTATAGCACGCACAGCACTTTATAGCACGCACAGCACTTTATAGCACGCACAGCACTTTATAGCACGCACAGCACTTTATAGCACGCACATCACTTTATAGCACGCACAGCACTTTATAACACGCACAGCACTTTATAGCATGCCCAGCACTTTATAGCACGCACATCACTTTATAGCACGCACAGCACTTTATAGCACGCACATCACTTTATAGCATGCACAGCACTTTATAGCACGCACATCACTTTATAGCACGCACATCACTTTATAGCATGCACATCACTTTATAGCACGCACAGCACTTTATAGCATGCACATCACTTTATAGCATGCACATCACTTTATAGCATGCACATCACTTTATAGCACGCACATCACTTTATAGCATGCACATCACTTTTTTTAGCATGCACATCACTTTATAGCAAGCACATCACTTTATAGCACGCACAGCACTTTATAGCACGCACAGCACTTTATAGCACGCACAGCACTTTATAGCAGGCACAGCACTTTATAGCACGCACAGCACTTTATAGCACGTACAGCACTTTATAGCATTAACATCACTTTATAGCACGCACAGCACTTTATAGCACGCACAGCACTTTATAGCACGCACATCACTTTATAGCACGCACAGCACTTTATAGCACGCACAGCACTTTATAGCATGCACAGCACATTATAGCACGCACATCACTTTATAGCATGCACAGCACTTTATAGCATGCACATCACTTTATAGCACGCACAGCACTTTATAGCACGCACAGCACTTTATAGCACGCACAGCACTTTATAGCACGCACAGCACTTTATAGCATGCAGCAGGCTCACAGATTAGAAATCTGTAAGATCCACTACAGCATTTAAGGGGGACAAGCAACAGTCGGCATATTTAAAAAGTGTTAAAGAAATAATATTGCAAAAGTATTTTTTTAAAATTTTACTATGTATAAAAAAAAATTTGTGCCATTTTACAAGTGGCACGGTATTTAGCGCTTTTACATGGGCAAACACCACTAGAAGTACATTTTTAACGTGCTCAGGTTAGCGCACATATTACAAGTTGAAAGTGAATTGTTTGTTTGCATGTGAGCGAAAAACAGACACGCACTAACTAACAGGACTTCAGATATCATGGCCGGGTTAACTTCATCTTCTCCCCATAGACTTTAATGGAGCACGCTTTAAAAAATAGACCTAATACTTATAGCTTGAGCACTATCCCGACACCGAGTTAGACCTACAGCGCGAACCCCGAAGGCAGTTGTGCTTATTTTACATTACTATTTTCTTCACATAGAAGAAAATCTTTTTTATTTTTAAATATATATATATATATATATATATATATATATATATATATATATATATATATATTTATTTATTTATTTAAAAATGCTTAGAAAAAAGTGGAAAAGGCTCCAAAGTGTGTGTGTATATTATATATATATGTGTGTGTGTGTGTGTGTGTGTTTATACACGAGTATATATGTGTTTAAATGTGTATATATGTTTGTATATACATATATAAATACATATATAAACATGTATATACACACACACACATATATATATATATATTATAGCCCTTTCCATTGTAATACCTTGTCATATACCATATACCTCCTTTCAACCCTTATATAATTTTATAATTAATATTTACATGAATATTTTTATCAGATAGTGCATATATGAGTGGAACACATTTTAATTTATTTATGATGTGTTTGGTGTACATTTTTGTAACTCTTACACTTTACTCTAGGGGGCATATGTGTCAAGCTCCGAATGGAGCTTGATGCCCCGTGTTTCTGGCGAGCCTGCAGACTCGCCAGAAACAGCAGTTATGAAGCAGCGGTCACAAAGACCGCTGCTCCATAACCTGTCCGCCTGCTCTGAGCAGGTGGACAGACATCGCAGGAAATCAACCCGATCGAGTACGATCGGGTTGATTGACATCCCCTGCTGGTGGCCTATTGGCCGCGAGTCTGCAGGGGGCGGCGTTGCACCAGCAGCTCTTGTGAGCTGCTGGTGCAATGCTGAATACGGCGAGCGTATTGCTCGCCGTATTCAGCGAGGTCTGGCGGACCTGATCCGCAGTGTCGGATCAGGTCCGCCAGACCTTGATAAATATGCCCCTAGGTCTTAACCCCGACGTGTACTAAATTTGTTTGCACTCAAACAAACGTGTTTACTTTAAACTTGTAATATGCATGCAAGTTTGCGTGGTCACGATATTTCTTATCGAGACTTGAGCTAACAATTACACCCCACTTGTAATCTGGCCCTTTATAAGTAATACTAAGTTTAATGTCCCTTTAAAGTGAGTATATATATATATAATACACTCCATCCTTTTTTAGTGAGCAATGAAACATAAAACTACATTTTTCAAACTTAAACTACAGGAAAACCAGGCA
Source organism: Bombina bombina (assembly GCF_027579735.1). Taxonomy (NCBI): domain Eukaryota; kingdom Metazoa; phylum Chordata; class Amphibia; order Anura; family Bombinatoridae; genus Bombina; species Bombina bombina. Next base: position 264,637,369 of record NC_069506.1, on the reverse strand, counting down.
AAATAAATAACACATTGTAATGTATAAATAAACATTCTATGGATAATTACATTTTGTTTAACATTAATTCATGTATTTTCTTTAATAAAATGTACTAAGGGTTACAATAAAATGTAAATTACACAACCTAAAAAATGATCCATAAATCTAAGAAAACTAATGATTATACTTTACAGAGGTCCAAAGATCTAAAGATTTCTCTGCTCAAGCAAGATCTATGAAGTCTCGTCAGTATGGTGAGGCCCCTCAAAGAATTTAAGAAACACAAATTTTAGCATGAGATATATTTATCTACTTATAAATTGCTCTGTATGTAAAGGAGATACATTATAAGGGTAAAAAAAAATCCTAAAATTTGTGTCTGATTTCTCACCATGGCGGCGAGTATTTGATAATTGGGCCTCGCTGGCATGAAGAGAAATCACACAAAATCTTTTTAGACCTTATACAGGTACAAATCCCCAAATCCGAAATTCCAAAATCCAAACTTATTCTGAAATCCAAACTTTTTAATTAATATTTTTTATAAATTAAATGATAAATAAAATTACTATTTTTCCCACCTGTAAGTTACAATATTATCTGCCTGTGTCTGTTTTTTTTTTGTGTGTGTTCCAAAATGCAAATAATTGTTTACGTTTATTTAAAACAACAAATATTACCTTTCTGATATACTGTACTATCTTTCTGAGGGTACCATGTATATAAATGTATTAAAACTGATATAAAACTATACATGTATAAGCTGTATAATGACATTTGAATATTGCCTAATAACATAACATATTGTTGTTTACACTTGGTCCCATCCCCTTTCCAAACTGTATATATATGTACAGGGGAGGAAACATATAACTATGGTCTACTAGTCAGGGGTTAAAAGCTACTAGCCCAAAGGAAAAAGTTACTAGTCCACTCAATGTTAAAGATAGGATAAAGTCATCAACTGCAATTTCTAAGTTGTCCATGACTAATGAACTACTGGAAATTTCAAGCCCTATATATATATATATATATATATATATATATATATATATATATATATATATATATATATATATATATATATATATATATATATATATATATATATATATAATATTTATATTTAATAATTAAATATGAGAAACTCACAAATGACAGTCATGTCATGATATCATGCCAGCAAGAGCCATGAAATAATTTCTGAGATTCACATACAAAATTCACATCTAGGGGCTACAAACAACTCAAGAGGATTTATATACTGTACAAGGCACAGATATACACACACATTGATAAGCACATATATTTGTAGTATTACATTGGGCTCTGAAGGGGTTAACTCAAGAAGATATTGCAGAGCCTGCACCTCCTTAGACAGAGGGAAGCAGATGCCATGCTGACGGCAACATATTAACATAATTACTGATGTGTATATATATATATATGTTTCCTGTTTGTCCCATCATGTCAGCTCATCAGCACACTAGATCACATCAGTAAATAGCTTTATTCCCTATTCATTTCTGTAACTTGCTGTTGTAAATATTATATTACCCTGTACTCATGTCATTGCATTTTATAAACTATAATATTATTTATAAATAATAATGAGTATATTTTTACTAAACCACATTTATTTCTTTTTGTTATCTAAACACAATTTTTTATCACCTAAGTTATTTAATTAAATATGATTTTAGGTGAACCTACACAATATGTTTTTCTTTGGTACCAGAGAAAGACAATTTTTTGTTTGGTAGAGCTCAGCTGCACGTACATTGCAAACGTTGTTATCAATTATTCTAAATATGAATGGTAAATAATTCTACATAGTTTCTCCTTAATGCAACACTCACAATATAAAATACACTGTATCTTTATAAAAGAAACTAGCAAATCATATTACAATCACATCAGATGTTTCTTCTAAAACAATGTTTGCTTCTGTAGAACATTTTTCCTACACAGAATTTGCAACAAGCAGACAGACACTCGTGCAATCATTAGATTTGTTTGTAATTATTCTAAAATAGCTATATACTATGTATCTGTTTTTTGCATAATCTAAGAATTTTAAGACCAATATTTAACATAAATGTTTTACTAGAGAGCTTGCCTGCAAAAAAAACCCCATATTTTTTTACTTTGGAAATAAACATCCTTTGTTGAAGGCGCAGCTGTGTGCTACTGGGAGCTAGCTGAACATATAGGGTGAGACAATGACAAGAGGTTTATATATGCAGCCACTAATCAGCATCTAGCTCTTAGTAGTGCATTGCTGCTCATTGCGCATACCTAGGTATGCTTTTCAACAAATGATAACAAGAGAATGAGGCAAATTAGATAATAGAAGCAAAATGGTAAATTGTTGAAAATTGCATGCTCTATCTAAATCATGAAAATAAATGGGTTTCATGTCATTTTAAGGAGTACTAAATAGAATCTGTATTTGCTTTCATTTTATTTTACTTTTTTATTTTTAGCTTTCGTCATTTAAGGCATTTTGCCTTTATTTCTGCCTAGTTTAAGTTAAATCTGTTTACTAGTGGCTGCAAGAATGACAAATGATTTCTGAGATCTCCATACAGGTGACAAAAAAAAAAAATCCCGTTATATTTAGTTCAAAATCTATTGAAAAGATTTACTTCAAATTTTTCAACACAATAATGTTCAATCTGATGTCTCAGTAACGTTTAATCTGATCTCAGAAAACTGTTGTTGCACTCAGGAGTTACAAGAATAAGTCTATTGTACTTGGGCTTGTTTTCTATTAGGAAATCATACACTGCCGATACAAACATTTGGAGGAACTTCTTTATAAGAAAAAGGTCAGCCATGACTTTCTCCTGCAGGTGAAACAAAACATCTGAATTAGTCATTTTAAAAAAAAGTCAAGAAAGCAGCTGCGACCATATGCAATTGTCAGCCCTGGAAAACTGAACATACTCTTAAAGGACCATTAAATATAATAGATTTGCATAATCCATATAGGCATTATAAAAAAGCAATGCAAAAGCACTTTGAATTTCACATGAGAATTAGATTTTTTTCTGACAAATCTCAGAGTTAGTTTTATTTTCCTTCCCATTGCATCATGTGACAACCATCAGCCAATCACAAAATGCATATACGTATATTCTGTGAAAGTAGAAGCTGGTGCCTCAGAATGTTGGTATATAAAAAATCTGTGCATATTTAGACAATGGATGTGCATTGGTAAGTTTAAAATGATGTGCTTTATCTGAATCATAAAAAAAATATTTTGAATTTTGTGTTCCTTTAAATCATGGGATTGAAAAGCTTAATCTATACCATGGGTTTTCAAACCTGTCCTCAGGCCTCTCTAACAGGCCAGATTTTCAGGATCACCTTGAGTGACAGCAGATTAATACCCATGGTTACTAATCAGCTGATTATTTCACCTGTGCTCCAGTTCAGATATCCTCAATATCTGGCCTGTTAGGGAGGCATGAGAACAGGTTTGAGACCCTTGATCTATACAGTATTTGTATCACACTTTAATTAAACATCTATTTCAACTATTAATTTAAAAAAAATACAAGTAAGGTTTAAACTAGAAAGAATACTTTCTTATACATTCTCTATGAGGTTTCTCCGCTTCACCTGTTTCACATGATTTATCAGGCTCTATGTTATTATGGGCAACTGATTTATTAAAGGTCAGACTTCTCTCTATGCTATGAATGAGATGCATGGAATAACACAGACTCTGATGAGGCAGGAGAAACCAATTGGTAAATTTACTCACTGGCAACTAGAAGGCACAAATAAAAAAGAGGAAGCAGCACCTATAATAAAAGCATAGTTAAAGGGACACTGAACCCAATTTTCTTCTTTTGGGATTTAGATAGAGCATGCAATTTTAAGCAACTTTCTAATTTACTCCTATTATGAATCTTTCTTTGTTCTCTTGCTATCTTTATTTGAAAAAGAATGCATCTAAGCTTTTTTTTGGTTCAGTACTCTGGACAGAACTTTTTTATTGGTGGATGAATTTATCCACCAATCAGCAAGAACAACCCAGGTTGTTCACCAAAAATGGGCCGGCATCTAAACTTACATTCTTGCATTTCAAATAAAAATACCAAGAGAATAAAGAAAATTTGATAATTGGAGTAAATTAGAAAGTTGCTTAAAATTTCATGCTCTATCTGAATCACAAAATAAAAAAAAATGGGTTCAATGTCCCTTTAAGGTAAATACTAACTAATGCCACCCTAGACGAATCACTGACATACACAGAATTTTTTGTAAGGGTGCTTCAACTACAAAAAGTCTTTATACTATTGTCTTTCTATAGTTTTTAAAGTACTTTGTTATGATTAATAATGGCTGATTTTTACTAATTTTTTAAGATAAAAAAGGTTCTTTTTTTTCATAAATTGATTTAATTACAATTTTCCTAAGGACAAAATATAAAAAGAAATGTGCAAAGAAAACAACAACACTGAAAGATGCCTATTATATGCACATATGGTCTGATATTTGCATATTTAAAGCTGGAACTGGGTATAAGACAGGATGCTCAGGGGTGGGGCTGAGAAAACTGGGGTGGGGTTTGTGTGCTCATTGCCAGGATTGGGCAGTCTGATGTTTCTGTGAAAGAAATAGGGACTTCTTAAGATTCAGAACTGTCCATCTTTCTTCCTGGCTGACAGTTGGGAACACTAAAAACAGATAATAACAATCAACTAGAAATGAGACACTGGCACATCAAAGACTCGCGGAATAAAGTCACCCAAATGACTCAGTAAATGTGAGATAATAAAATAAATAAAAACTCCAATGGAGAGAAAAAAATGAAAACAAAGCAGCCGGCAACTCAGTCATAAAACCTGTACATAGAAGAAAGTGAAATCCCATGTTCTCATTTATTTGTGTCTTATATAGCAACTATGAATCTGTACTGTAAAATGAGAACTAACTATAAATTAATGATGGATGGTTGTCCTGTAGGAGATTTAGGCTGCTCTTCCACATTGCGTGAACCACATGCATCACAGGACTGGCTGGCTTTGTCTGATCACATAGAGAAATAACTAAGACCCTCCATAAGTTGCTCATTGGGGGGAGGGGGATGCCCTTCTCCTGCTGCCCCTTTAAACCAACGACCATCTAGCCAAGCCCCTGGAACACCAAGCTCTGCCCACAGAGAACTTGTGACCTTGTCTCTGCTCTGCCCTGACTCAACCCAAACTCCTCATTGTCTCCTCCTCAATTTTAAGTATTAAGACCACGACTTACTCCAAGATAAATTAATTATTCCTAATTATTCCATCTTTATATGGTAGGTCCCACCTTATTGCTATGAAACATCTGATAGCTAGAGAAATGTAAGAGTACATAGAATCATATATATTATTATGGAAGCTTTCTCCACCATACAAAAATGGTTAGGCAAGCACAAAAAATGTGTTCCCTTAGGAAAGCATAACGGAAACAAAATAATTACTCTTCACATCTTTATAAAGCTAAAGACAGAGATTGCTGTTACTCTATCATCTTATGTTGCAGACTCATGTCACAACTTGTCAGCACAGTTACACAAAAGTACACAATGTAACACCAATAATTGTATTCTTGTCTGATATTTTTAATAGAACAATAATACTCAGAATCATATTTTTAAGGTAGGAGAAGTGTATGGTTAAACCACCGAAACTTAAACAAAAGCAGAAATGTAAGATTTTTTTTCTCCAATTAATTCAATAGCTATTTTTAATGACGTATACATGATCAAATAAAATAGTTTGAAAAAATATGTTAAAGGGACAGTCAACACCTTGGGATTTTAATATAAGCTATTTAGTTATGAGTAGTAAAATAACTTTACACAATACTTTAATTATAAATGATCCCCTTTTCATATAATTTAGAAAAATTTGGTTTTTATCATCATCAGAGCTGGAAATGCCCCCTGCTGACTTCTTGAAGAATAACCCTGCTACATATCGGCCCCTAATTGGCTTTAGCAGATAACAAACGGCAAAACAATGCATTTAATACTATAATTATGACTGTAGTTAGTCTTGTTGTTTGTAAATTAAAGCCCAGATTGGCTATTTTAAATAAGGCAAATGGTTGTTGGAGTTTGGCTGTTAAGAAACAATTACAGTAAAGGAGATGTTAATTTTCTTTTAAAAAAAAAAAATGTTTATACTTCACTGATGTGTTATTTTATAGCAAAACAACAGAAATGTGTTATTATCAGAAGGTGTTTACTGTCTCTTTTATTGTCTTCATTATAGGGTATTTGCTTTACCCTTGAGCTAGTCTTGAAAAAATGTTATTAGTAGTTTTCCTTTTAATAATGATGTCATATGCCAAAATAGACACCTCCTATGAACTGAAATTGTTCATAAACAAGCTCTGTATGCAAATGATTTTCTCTAAAGATTTGTTTAAGCTTAAATTAATGCTTAAAAAAAAATCAGTTTTAAAGCCTCAGTTAGAGCAATTCATTTTCAAATGTCTTCTTTTCTTTATTTATCGTAAGAGTTATTCATCAGCATAAACAAATGCAAAGGTCATATATAAGTCAGCTGAGCTGATTTTTTTAAATTGATTATCCATTCATCTGTCCCTCCCTCCCTGGAAAAAAAAGGAAAAATCTACATTAAAGCGAAAGGAAAGTGAAAATTAAACTTGCATGATTACAAAAATGGCTGCCACAATATTGTTGTGGTTCGCCATTTTTCATAGCAGCAATATCTTTGTCACTACAACAATGTGGACTCTATCCCTTAGATTCTAGACCATGGTTTGGAAGTTTTGAAATGAATGGACTTTTGATAAAAATGTTAATAAATGATGAGTATAATGCCAATCCCCAAATGGGCAGAGTTACATATGGTCATGTCAGTAGGGAGTAGCATGACCAATCAAATTCTTTCTATAAACAAACTTTAGATGACATCAGCCATTAATTATTTTTATTTTTTCTAATTCAGCTCTGCTTAACATGATGGGACTTTACAAATAAATTATAATAATATCATATTATTCAGCAAAAAAGAACAACTCAGTCTGACAAGAGAGTTCAAAATATTTGATGGAAAAGATATTAAAAGATCAAGAAAACAAACATACGTTTATAATATAATAAAATACAGCTTTTTTTCGGAGGAACATTGTATCTTCTTGTCATTTTGTAAAAAAAAAAAAAGTTGTTTTTATGATAATAGATTTTTTTAAATAACAATTGTATAGCTTACATTAATCCTCTGATTTTTGTAACATTAGTTTGGTTTGTATATTGTCTATTCACAAGTGGGCTGCATTTTACTATACCTAGGGCTGATTGCAACATTATTGCTATTAAAGGGACATTAATTTGTTTAAAACAATTCAAAAGCATTAACAAATTTCTATATTTTGCAGTACAGGGACATATATCTACATAAGAGATTCTTTAATATGTGTGTTGGTTTCCCTGTGATATGGCCAATGAGGGACAAATATCAGACTTCATGCTCTATGGAGAATATTACAGGGTTATGGTTCTAGAACCAACAGGGTGCATTGCAACCTCTTTGGGCCATAAAGAAAACCCCCAACTTCCAGAGTAAACTTAAAACTTAATGTCCCTTTAATTATAAGTGAATGTAGAGAAAAAGTAGTGTGAAAGTTTCACAAGATATTCACTTACAAAAGACAGTGAGACTGATCGTCAGTTGGGTTCGAGTGTTGAGCTGGGTATTCTGTGCCAGACATGTGTACATGCCACTGTGTTTCCTGGAGATCCGAGGAATAATATACATGTGACCTGAGTAGACCTGAGAGCTGTTATAAAACCAGATGTAATGGCAAGGTGGGTTGGAGGGCGCTGAGCAGCTGAGCGTAACTTCTTCCTGCTCATTGGCAGCATAACCATTTTGGCTTATGGCATATGGCTGGATGTTGATGCTCGGTTCATCCGGACCATCTGAAAGAGAAAAAATAAATTATAAATTAATTGTATTACCAAATTCAGGGCTAGGTTACAAGTGGCACACTAACTAACGCACATATTACACAAAAATGTTTATAAGAGTTAAAAGGGATATGGCAAGGTATTTGACTGAAAAGAGCTATAATGTGTGTGTATGTACAGTATCTCACAAAAGTGAGTACACCCCTCACATTTTTGTAAATATTTTATTATATCTTTTCTTGTGACAACACTGAAGAAATGGCACTTTGCTACAATGTAAAGTAGTGAGTGTACAGCCTGTATAACAGTGTAAATTTGCTGTCCCCCTCAAAATAACTCAACACACAGCCATTAATGTCTAAACCATTGGCAACAAAAGTGAGTACACCCACTAAGTGTGATACGCCAAGTCCTGAAGTTAATACACATCAGACTTTCACTCTCAAACTAACCCAGCCATGTTAATAATGTCATTTGTGTTAGCGCAAGAGCAAAACATTTACTTAGGGCACCACTTGTAATCTGGCCCTCAGTGGGCAAATTAGAATAAAGTCTTTGAAATCTGTACAGAATTCCCTTTATATATGAAATTTTGCTTATTTCTGGCCGCACCTTTAAAATAACTCTGGTATTGAGAGTCCACAGAATGGCTGCGTTAGGCTCCAAAAAAAGGAGCGTACAGCATATTTAACGCCACTGCAGCTCTCGATACCAGAATTGCATACGGAAGCGGCCAGCTTCAAAAACGTGCTCGTGCACGATTCCCCCATAGGAAACAATGGGGCTGTTTGAGATGAAAAAAAACCTAACACCTGCAAAAAAGCCGCGTTCAGCTCCTAACGCAGCCCCATTGTTTGCTATGGGGAAACACTTCCTACGTCTGCACCTAACACTCTAACATGTACCCCGAGTCTAAACACCCCTAAACTTACACTTATTAACCCCTATTCTGCCGCCCCCGCTATCGCTGACCCCTGTATATTATTTTTAACCCCTAATCTGCCGCTCCGTAAACCGCCGCTACTTACATTATCCCTATGTACCCCTAATCTGCTGCCCCTAACACCGCCGACCCCTATATTATATTTATTAACCCCTAATCTGCCCCCCACAACGTCGCCTCCACCTGCCTACACTAATTAACCCCTAATCTGCCGAGCGGACGCACCGCTATTATTATAAAGTTATTAACCCCTAATCCGCCTCACTAACCCTATAATAAATAGTATTAGCCCCTAATCTGCCCTCCCTAACATCGCCGACACCTAACTTCAAACATTAACCCCTAATCTGCCGACTGGAGCTCACCGCTATTCTAATAAATGTATTAACCCCTTAAGCTAAGTCTAACCCTAACACTAACACCCCCCTAAGTTAAATATAATTTACATCTAACGAAATTAATTAACTCTTATTAAATAAATTATTCCTATTTAAAGCTAAATACTTACCTGTAAAATAAATCCTAATATAGCTACAATATAAATTATATTTATATTATAGGTATTTTAGGATTTATATTTATTTTACAGGTAACTTTGTATTTATTTTAACCAGGTACAATAGCTATTAAATAGTTAAGAACTATTTAATAGCTAAAATAGTTCAAATAATTACAAATTTACCTGTAAAATAAATCCTAACCTAAGTTACAATTAAACCTAACACTACACTATCAATAAATAAATTAAATTAAATACCTATAATTATCTACAATTAAACCTAACACTACACTATCAATAAATAAATTAAATACAATTCCTACAAATAAATACAATTAAATAAACTAACTAAAGTACAAAAAATAAAAAAGAACTAAGTTACAAAAAATAAAAAAATATTTACAAACATTAGAAAAATATTACAACAATTTTAAACTAATTACACCTACTCTAAGCCCCCTAATAAAATAACAAAGCCCCCCAAAATAAAAAATTGCCCTACCCTATTCTAAATTACTAAAGTTCAAAGCTCTTTTACCTTACCAGCCCTGAACAGGGCCCTTTGCGGGGCATGCCCCAAGAAATTCAGCTCTTTTGCCTGTAAAAAAAAACATACAATACCCCCCCCAACATTACAACCCACCACCCACATACCCCTAATCTAACCCAAACCCCCCTTAAATAAACCTAACACTAAGCCCCTGAAGATCTTCCTACCTTATCTTCACCATACCAGGTTCACCGATCGATCCAGAAGAGCTCCTCCGATGTCCTGATCCAAGCCCAAGCGGGGGGCTGAAGAGGTCCATGATCCGGCTGAAGTCATCATCCAAGCGGGAGCTGAAGAGGTCCATGATCCGGCTGAAGTCTTCATCCAAGCGGGAGCTGAAGAGGTCCATGATCCGGCTGAAGTCTTCTATCAACGGCATCTTCAATCTTCTTTCTTCGGGAGCCATCATCTTCCATCCGACGCGGAACATCCTCTTCTCCCGACGCCTACTCGCCGAATGACGGTTCCTTTAAATGACGTCATCCAAGATGGCGTCCCTCGAATTCCGATTGGCTGATAGGATTCTATCAGCCAATCGGAATTAAGGTAGGAATATTCTGATTGGCTGATGGAATCAGCCAATCAGAATCAAGTTCAATCCGATTGGCTGATTGGATCAGCCAATCGGATTAAACTTGATTCTGATTGGCTGATTCCATCAGCCAATCAGAATATTCCTACCTTAATTCCGATTGGCTGATAGAATCCTATCAGCCAATCGGAATTCGAGGGACGCCATCTTGGATGACGTCCCTTAAAGGAACCGTCATTCGTCGGGAAGTCGTCGTCGGAAGAAGATGGGTCCGCGGTGGAGGTCTTCAAGATGGAGCCGGTCCTCATTGGATGAAGATAGAAGATGCCGCTTGGAAGATGATGGTTGCCGGTCCGGATCTACTCTTCTTCCCGGATAGGATGAAGACTTTGGAGCCTCTTCTGGACTTCTTCAGCCGTCGGATGATGGATGTCTAGCCCCCGCTTGGGCTTAGATGAAGATTTTGGAGCCAGGACCGATCGGTGATACCCGGTGAGGTGAAGATAAGGTAGGAAGATCTTCAGGGGCTTAGTGTTAGGTTTATTTAAGGGGGGTTTGGGTTAGATTAGGGGTATGTGGGTGGTGGGTTGGGGGGGGTAGTGTATGGTTTTTTTTACAGGCAAAAGAGCTGAATTCTTTGGGGCATGCCCCGCAAAGGGCCCTGTTCAGGGCTGGTAAGGTAAAAGAGCTTTGAACTTTTGTAATTTAGAATAGGGTAGGGCATTTTTTATTTTCGGGGGCTTTGTTATTTTATTAGGGGGCTTAGAGCAGGTGTAATTAGTTTAAAATTGTTGTAATATTTTTCTTATGTTTGTAAATATTTTTTTATTTTTTTTAACTTAGTTCTTTTTTATTTTTTGTACTTTAGTTAGTTTATTTCATTGTAGTTATTTGTAGGTATTGTATTTAATTAATTTATTGATAGTGTAGTGTTAGGTTTAATTGTAGGTAATTGTAGGTATTGTATTTAATTAATTTATTGATAGTGTAGTGTTAGGTTTAATTGTAACTTAGGTTAGGATTTATTTTACAGGTAATTTTGTAATTATTTTAACTATTTTAGCTATTAAATAGTTCTTAACTATTTAATAGCTATTGTACCTGGTTAAAATAAATACAAAGTTACCTGTAAAATAAATATTAATCCTAAAATAGCTATAAAATAATTATAATTTATATTGTAGCTATATTAGGATTTATTTTACAGGTAAGTATTTAGCTTTAAATAGGAATAATTTATTTAATAAGAGTTAATTAATTTCGTTAGATTTAAATTATATTTAACTTAGGGGGTGTTAGTGTTAGGGTTAGACTTAGCTTTAGGGGTTAATACATTTATTAGAATAGCGGCGAGATTCGGTCGGCAGATTAGGGGTTAATAATTGAAGTTAGGTGTCGGCGATGTTAGGGAGGGCAGATTAGGGGTTAATAAATATAATATAGGGGTCGGCGGTGTTAGGGGCAGCAGATTAGGGGTACATAGCTATAATGTAGGTGGCGGCTCTTTGTGGTCGGCAGATTAGGGGTTAATTATTGTAGGTAGGTGGCGGCGAAGTTGTGGGGGGCAGGTTAGGGGTTAATAAATATAATATAGGGGTTGGCGATGTTAGGGCAGCAGATTAGGGGTACATAGCTATAATGTAGCTGGCGGCGGCGTGCGGACGGCAGATTAGGGGTTAATAAGTGTAGGTAGCTGGCGGCGACGTTGTGGGGGGCAGCAGATTAGGGGTACATAAGGATAACGTAGGTGGCGGTCGGCAGATTAGGGGTTAAAAAAATTTAATCGAGTGTCGGCGATGTGGGGGGACCTCGGTTTAGGGGTACATAGGTAGTTTATGGGTGTTAGTGTACTTTAGGGCACAGTAGTTAAGAGCTTTATGAACCGGCGTTAGCCCAGAAAGCTCTTAACTACTGACTTTTTTCTGAGGCTGGAGTTTTGTCATTAGATTTCTAACGCTCACTTCAGCCACGACTCTAAATACCGGAGTTAGAAAGATCCCATTGAAAAGATAGGATACGCAATTGACGTAAGGGGATCTGCGGTATGGAAAAGTCGTGGCTGAAAAGTGAGCGTTAGACCCTTTTTTGACTGACTCCAAATACCGGCGGTAGCCTAAAACCAGCGTTAGGAGCCTCTAACGCTGGTTTTCACGGCTACCGCCAAACTCCAAATCTAGGCCTAAGTTTATTAACATTAACCATTTAAAGATAGGGACCTCTTGTATATATTTATACCACTGTTTTACTCAGATCACAGGTAAAAAGTAACAACAATTTAGTCATAACAGTTTTAATTTTTTTGTACTTGGAACAGCATGGAAGGTTGACGCTGAGGATTATTGAAAACAATGAGTCATCAGCCAGCGGATTCGCTTAATGAGGGAAAATATTGAAGGTTGCTATTTACTAAAGTATTGCAGATATGAGCAGCCTGCTTACTGCACACAGACAAGCAGAGTAGTGGAACAGCAGATCCACAACACCCTTACAATACCATAGAGATGAGAAGTGAGAGATAGACAATCTAACACCCGAACTTTAAGGGATATAAAACTAAAAAAAATTATTTTGTGATTCAGACAGAACCATTTTAAAAGTTTCCACTTTACTTCTATTATCAAATTTGTTTTGTTCCCATGATATTTTTTGTTGAAGAGATACCTAGGTAGGCATCTGGAGCACTACATGTCAGGAAATAGTGCTGCCATCTAGTGCTCATGCAAATGGATAACATTCTTGCAAAACCGCTGCCATATAGTGCTCCAGAAATGGGCCGGCTCCTAAGCACATATCCCTGCTTTTTAATGAAAGATACCAGGAGAATGAAGAAGCATTGATAATAGAAGTAAATTAGAAAGTTGTTTAAAATCTCATGTTCTATCTGAATCATGAAAGAAACATTTTTGGTTCAATGTCCCTTTAAAGGAACACTAAAGTCAAAATTAATCTTTCAGATAAAGCACACAATTGTTATGATCTTTCCAATTCACTTCCATTATCAAAATGAGCACAGTCTTTTTATATGCACACTTTCTGAGGCATTATCTCCTACTGAGCATGTGCAAGAATGCATAGTATATATGTGTGTGCATTTTGTGATTGGCTGATGGCTGTCACATAATATAGAAGAAAGGAAAATGTATGTTATTCTTCTGTAATTAATAGTCCTTTAATAGACACAAGGTAATTTACATTACATTGCATTTTTTGTTAAAGAAGAAAAACAAATTGCTTAACATTTTACACATTCAGTATATGTTTAAATTAAAATTTATAGAAAAAAAATGAGCTATACAATGTTTTCTGGAAAATGTTCTACAAACGCTTTGTAAGCATAAAATGTGAGGTAAAAGTAGGTGCAGAATTAATATTAATTGCACATACTGTTTGATTTGGCACAGAACACTAATATATTCCATACTCATAAAAGATTGCATTTTGTAACAGGTACAGCATTAAAAACAATATCGGCTAGATTACGAGTCTTGCGTTAGCCTTAAAAAGCAGCGTTGAGAGGTCCCAACGCTGCTTTTTACCACCCGCTGGTATTACGAGTCTGGCAGGTACAGGAGTACCGCTCACTTTTCTTCCGCGACTCGAGCTTACCGCAAATCCCCTTAAGTAAATTTCGTATCCTATCTTTTCAATAATATTTGCCTAACGCCGGTATTACGAGTCTTGAAAGAAGTGAGCGGTACAGCCTCTCCTGTCAAGACTGATACCGAATTTAAAAGTCAGTAGTCAGCACTCTTAGCTAAAGTGCTACAAAGTACACTAACACCCATAAACTACCTATTAACCCCTAAACCGAGGGCCTCCCCCACACATCGGAAACACTTAACTAAAGTTTTTAACCCCTAATCTGCCGACCGGACATCGCTGCAACTTTAATAAATATATTAACCCCTAAACCACTGCACTCCCGCCTCGCAAACACTAGTTAAATTTTATTAACCCCTAATCTGCCATCCCTAACATCGCCGCAACTATATTAAATGTATTAACCCCTAAACCTAAGTCTAACCCTAAGTCTAACCCCCCTAACTTAAATATAATTTAAATAAAACGAAATAAAATTACTACAATTAAATAAATTAAGAAAAAATGTAGCAAAGTCCCAGTTGTGGATAAATAAAAACAGAACTTTATTAGTATCGGATTAAAACATGGAAAAATGTTTGTAAAAACCTAGAAAGGTCTAACGCGTTTCGGCTAGCTCTTGCCGTAATCATAGACCATGTCTAATGTATGTTTTACAGAGGCTTAAATAGGTGTCGAATTACATGTGAACCCAAATCAGCTGAATACTTAACCCTATCTAGCAATATGGAAAGCTGCTCTCCATGGTAGACTGTTCACCATATCTGAGATACAATCTCTCTTTATCTTAATCAATTAATTAACTCCATATATGTGTCTAGGAATATGTTACATATAAATATATACAATTATCCTTAACTCTCATATTATTAACAACGTTTACATTCTATGAGAATATATAATCAACTAATAAACTTTAGTATGTTATATATATAAATGATCTGTTGAATATTGTATTGTAGCAAAATTTAACTTATAGATATTCTTATTACAGAAAATACACTTAAATGAATATTGGAGGTTATAAACAAAACAGAACATGGGTAATAATCTACAACATAGGGGACCATATAGCATATGCAGATATGTGAACATACAGACTGGATACTTATAGTGAACTTTCTTATTCAAACAAAATTTTGTATATACCAGTAATTATTATAGGTCTAGATGAATATACACATATCATGAAACTTTTTGTTTTGTAATTTAAATAACTATTCCCAAAAATTTACCAGATCGAATTCTGAATTAAAACCGTTAGGAATCTGGGTTTTTAGTCTAAAGATCCAATAGACTTCCTGTCTACCTAATGTTTGCGACCTATCTCCTCCTCTAGGTGGAGTTTTAATTGCTTCTATTATATTCCAACTAAACGAATGAACTGACTGGTTATGGACCTCAATAAAATGACGACTTAGCTCAGAACAGGGAATTTTGTTTCTTATATCTCCCAGATGTTCTCTGATACGTGTCCTTATATCCCGTGTAGTGAGTCCTACGTACTGACCCTTGCATAAATTACATTCTACCAAGTATATCACAAAATTTGAGCTACAATTATGACAACCATGTATCTGAAAGGTTTCTCCTGTTGTATATGATTTGAATGTGCTAGTAACATTATGGTAGTCGCAGGCTTTACAGCGAGTGCTGCCACATCTATAGCTGCCATTACATCGTAGCCATGAGCTTTCATTGGTTTGTATCTGTGTATTCTTTAGCACACTAGGTGAGAGTGAATTAGCAAGTGTATCATTTTTCTTATAGACAAATTTACATCCGTCACCAATTACTTCTTTCAATACTTCATCCCCATACAAGATAGGGAGGTATTTCTTTACAATATTGCATATATCATTGTATTGATTCGAATACTTGGTGACGAATGTAGGTCTATTATCTGTTTTGTCCTTCCTTTTAGGGGATAGTAAATCCTCTCTGTTGTATCTATCAACTTCTTTTTTAATTTTTATAACCTCAGTTTTAGAGTAACCTCTGGCTATTAGCCTATGTGCTAATTCTTCACTTTCTTTAATGTAATCATTATTAAGTGAACAATTACGTTTAACTCTCATCATCTGTCCTTTAATAATGCCTTTAAAGACATGTTTTGGATGTCCACTGGTAGCATAAAGCAGTGCATTACCTGCTATGGGTTTACGGTAAAGTGCTGTGTTTACAGAGTTGGATTTAGAATTCCCATATAGTGTAATGTCTAAGAAATTTATCTCTATTTTATTCCATTCTTTAGTGAAGTTTAATCCCATTTTATTATTATTTAGATGTTGAACAAATTTATCAGCTGATATTTCATCTGTCTTCCAAACTATTATAAGGTCGTCAATAAACCTATTATATTGAATTATATGTTCACGGTAGGGATTTGTATCACCATAAATGTAGGTTTCTTCAAACCAACCCATCACGAGATTTGCGTATGAGGGCGCAAATTTCGCCCCCATCGCCGTCCCTTGTTTTTGTATATAGTGATCATTTCCAAACACAAAACTATTATGTTCTAACAGAAACCTAATAATTTTAAGTACATAGTTTTTAAAGTCTGCATTTAAATTACCATCTTTGTCTAAATAAAACTCTATTGCTGATAAGCCTACAGAGTGTGGTATTGAGGAATATAACGATGTGGCATCTACTGTGAGCCAACTATAGTTATCCTTCCAAGTGAAGTTCTTAAAGATATTGAGTATGTGGGTAGTATCTTTTACATAGCTGTTTAATTTAAGGACATATGGCTGCAGTATGTCATCGACCCATTCGGACAAATGTTCAAGCAGGGAGCCATTGCCCGACACAATGGGTCTCCCCTTGACATTCTCAAGCCCTTTATGAGTCTTTGGTAGATGATAAAACGCAGCAGTCCTTGGATGTTCAACATATAAATATTCAAATGTGGATTGATCTATAAACCCATGTCTTCTACCTTCACTCAAGATCTTAAATAGACGTCTCTGAAACTCTATTCGTGGATTGTGACTAACTTTTTCATAGACATTGGTATCATCCAACTGTCTGTGTGCCTCAGCTATATACCAGGTTTTGTCACAGACCACTATGCTGCTGCCTTTATCAGCCCGTTTTATCACGATACTTTCATTTTTCTCTAGGGCTACCAATGCCTCTCTTTCTTTTTTTGTCAAATTGTTTATCTTATTCGCTTTCCCTGTTTTTTGCTGATGTAAAGGTACAGCATTAAAAACAATATCGGCTAGATTACGAGTCTTGCGTTAGCCTTAAAAAGCAGCGTTGAGAGGTCCCAACGCTGCTTTTTACCACCCGCTGGTATTACGAGTCTGGCAGGTACAGGAGTACCGCTCACTTTTCTTCCGCGACTCGAGCTTACCGCAAATCCCCTTAAGTAAATTTCGTATCCTATCTTTTCAATAATATTTGCCTAACGCCGGTATTACGAGTCTTGAAAGAAGTGAGCGGTACAGCCTCTCCTGTCAAGACTGATACCGAATTTAAAAGTCAGTAGTCAGCACTCTTAGCTAAAGTGCTACAAAGTACACTAACACCCATAAACTACCTATTAACCCCTAAACCGAGGGCCTCCCCCACACATCGGAAACACTTAACTAAAGTTTTTAACCCCTAATCTGCCGACCGGACATCGCTGCAACTTTAATAAATATATTAACCCCTAAACCACTGCACTCCCGCCTCGCAAACACTAGTTAAATTTTATTAACCCCTAATCTGCCATCCCTAACATCGCCGCAACTATATTAAATGTATTAACCCCTAAACCTAAGTCTAACCCTAAGTCTAACCCCCCTAACTTAAATATAATTTAAATAAAACGAAATAAAATTACTACAATTAAATAAATTAATCCTATTTAAAACTAAATACTTACCTATAAAATAAACCCTAAGCTAGCTACAATATAACTAATAATTACATTGTAGCTATCTCAGGGTTTATTTTTATTTTACAGGCAACTTTGTATTTATTTTAACTAGGTACAATAGTTATTAAATAGTTATTAACTATTTAATAACCACCTAGCTAAAATAAATACAAATTTACCTGTAAAATAAATCCTAACCTAAGTTACAATTACGCCTAACACTACACTATCATTAAATTAATTACCTAAACTAAATACAATTAACTACAATTAAATTATATAAACTAAAGTACAAAAAACAACAAACACTAAATTACAGAAAATAAAAAAATAATTAATTTTTTTTTAAACTAATTACACCTACTCTAATTCCCCTAATAAAATAAAAAAGCCCCCCAAAATAATAAAATTCCCTACCCTATACTAAATTACAAATAGCCCTTAAAAGGGCCTTTTGCGGGGCATTGCACCAAAGTAATCAGCTCTTTTACCTGTAAAAAAAAGACAATACCCCCCCCAACATTAAAACCCACCACCCACACACCCAACCCTACTCTAAAACCCACCCAATCCCCCCTTAATAAAACCTAACACTAACCCCTTAAAGATCAGCCTGCCTTGAGACGTCTTCACCCAGCCGGGCACAAGTAGACCTCCAGATGGGCAGAAGTCTTCATCCGATCCGGGCAGAAGAGGTCCTCCAAGTGGCAGAAGTCTTCATCCAGACGGTATCTTCTATCTTCATCCATCCGGAGCGGAGCGGGTCCATCTTCAATCCAGCCGACGCAGAGCATCCTCTTCAAACGAAGTCCAAGCGAAGAATGAAGGTTCCTTTAAATGATGTCATCCAAGATGGCGTCCCTTGAATTCCGATTGGCTGATAGGATTCTATCAGCCAATCGGAATTAAGGTAGGAAAAATCCTATTGGCTGATGCAATCAGCCAATAGGATTGAGGTTGCATTCTATTGGCTGATTGGAACAGCCAATAGTATGCGAGCTCAATCCTATTGGCTGATTGGATCAGCCAATAGGATTGAACTTCAATCCTATTGGCTGATTGGATCAGCCAATAGGATTTTTCCTACCTTAATTCCGATTGAATGAAAGAATCCTATCAGCCAATCGGAATTCAAGGGACGCCATCTTAGATGACATCATTTAAAGGAACCTTCATTCTTTGCTTGGACTTCGTTTGAAGAGGATGCTCCACGTCAGCTGGATTGAAGATAGACCTGCTCCCCTCCGGATGGATGAAGATAGAAGATGCCGTCTGAATGAAGACTTCTGCCGCTTGGAGGACCTCTTCTGCCCGGATCGGATGAAGACTTCTGCCCCTCTGGAGGTCCACTTGTGCCCGGGCTGGGTAAAGATGTCTCAAGGTAGGGTGATCTTCAAGGGGGTAGTGTTAGGTTTTATTAAGGGGGGATTGGGTGAGTTTTAGAGTAGGGTTGGGTGTGTGGGTGGTGGGTTTTAATGTTGGGGGGGTATTGTCTTTTCTTTTACAGATAAAAGAGCTGATTACTTTGGGGCAATGCCCTGCAAAAGGCCCTTTTAAGGGCTATTTGTAATTTAGTATAGGGTAGGGAATTTTTTTATTTTATTAGGGGGATTAGAATAGGTGTAATTAGTTTAAAATTCTTGTAATTATTTTTTTAAAAATTAAAAATTAATTCCCTCTTAAAACCACTATTCAGCGTTTGTCATTTGATGTAGTAAAAATATAAGAACCAATACTTAATTGCAAATAAATCAAAATACAAATAAATGCACAGTTGTTGATAATTAGTATAGTTGCGCTGTGAATAATTTAAAATAAAAAACGGTGTATACTGGTAAAACAAAATACAGAATCACAGGATACACAAAAAAACGATCAATAGAAATTCTGCACAGTGTGTTAATAAATACAGTACTTTGTCCACTGACAGAATAATCAGTTAGGTTAATGTCACCTTATGTATGGAATATGGTTTATATCAGAAACTGTGTATCCATTTGGAGGAAAACTAGGGCAACATATATTATAAAGAATTTTGACATTAGTATTAATATATATTAAGATCAACAAACATTTTATGAGACCATTGTTCTCTGTCAAAAATAGAATTAACAAAGATAACTCTGGATTCTATAAAGTTTATAAATTGTAAATAATATTTAACCCTTTGTTATTTTGTTATATAGTCATAAAAATGACTGCATGGCATAGATATTAATAAATAATCAAGCTACTGATACTAATGTTAGGTAATAGATACAAAATGTGAAGCTCTTTAGTGATCTTGCTTTTAGATCCAGTAGGAATACGTATCCAAATTTCTACTTGCCAATAAGTGATTTTATCAGACCCATAAAAGTATCAAGTTTTTTAGATAGTTAATTAATTAATTTTTATAGAAAATATTTTTATGCCGTTTTTATCTTTATTTATATACTATCATGAGCCTTTTTAACTGAAATTTATCATAAATCCGAAGGGTTCCCTAAAGGATAGATTAGAACCAAGTATGCAGCAATTTAGTAACGAACTAAAGTAGATATCAATTGCTTTTTAAATGCTGTAAGAAGTTGTTTGTTATAATGTGTTTATATGAATTGTTCTATATTAATTGCTTTGTATGAATTATATGAATTGTTTTATATGTATTGTATATATGTTACTGTGTAGCAATATGTTTCAATTTCTATGAGTGTAACAACAAGAAAAATGTCACGCCCCCCTGATGAGTCATTAAGAGTCAGGTCCGTGATTGGGACATTACAAAAAAGCCGAAAAAGGCGCTTAAATTCAAAAGACTTTTTGATACCTCTTGAAAAAGCCCGACCAAAGTTCGGGGGAAACGCGTCGAGGAACGTAAGGACAGCTGATCATCTCTCTGTGTGTACGGCTGAGCGGTGTCTGCAGCAGGCAGTCCGGACGCCAAGTGGATACCGAGGCCGTTGTTGGGATTCTTTACTACCATCTTTATACCAGCATATGCCACTGAGAATATCAGAGCAATCCTTACTTGAAAGTGCCTATTTTTAACTTGAAGCCAGTAAGTGCAACATTGTGTGTTGCGTGTGTTTAATTGTAATAAATCTTCACTTGAATCGTACTTTCTGTGTGCACTTCTATCTTTTTTCTTTTTCATGTTTTCTACGTACGGAGTCTAAGTGTAAGATTAGGGGTGTTTAGACTCGGGGTTCATGTTAGGGTGTTAGGTGTAGACATAAATTTTATTTCCCCATAGGAATCAATGGGGCTGCGTTAGAAGCTGAACGCTGCTTTTTTGCAGGTATAAGGTTTTTTTCCAGCTGAATCTGCCCCATTGTTTCCTATGGGAAATCGTGCACGAGCACGTTTAGCCAGCTTACCACTACCGTAAGCAGTGCTGGTATTGAGGTGAGATGTGGAGCTAAATTTTGCTCTACACTCACCTTTTTGCGGCTAATGCTGGGTTTAAAAAAACCTGTAATACCAGCGTTGTCTTAAGGGAGCGGTGAAAAAAAAAGTCTCATTAGCAACGCACCCCTGTTACCGCAAAACTCGTAATCTCGCCGTATGTTAGCACGCTTCCCTGTCAGTGTTCTCTACCAGCCCCGGTTCTTCCAAACTGTATGTAGTAGACAGATATGTGGCAAATTTGGCGGCGCTGTATCACTTTAAGGGGTCAAAGCTACCCACGTCCTCTGTGAATGAAGATCCCTCAGTTCTTCTCACCTCCAAAACAAGCTTTTTTTAAACTATTCTTATTTTGCTCTTGAAAAAGGCTATTGAAATAGCCAAAACGCATTGAGCTCTGTTTCTAAATAAATTCTTCTGAAGCTGTACCTGAATACATCCTACTGATGATGTTAAATTAAGGTCTTTTTTTAACTGATCTCCTGTGAGTAGGCTCTAATTTGCACCACCAAAAGTTGTATGGAAGTTGCTGCACTATTGTGAGCTTTTGTTTTGGATGTGAGAAGAGCTGAGGGATCACAGAGGACGTGGGCAGCTTCGACCCCAAAGTGATACAGTGTCGCCAACTTTGCCACATATCATAAGAGATTGTGAATCTACATGGAACGCTCAGCTGGTAGAATAAATGATGAAAAAAGCAGAGATGCATTGCTGGGTGGGTGCATTAACTCCTCACTCTACAATTTATTGTTTGACAGTGTCCCTGCTGGGGTGTTGCACAGTGGCAATCCTTTGTCACAGAACATGCACTGTTTAAAGACTGTACTGCTCCTTGCTGCTTTGTCTCTACTGGCTTGCTTGTCTACAACCTGCTGCTACTGATGTCGCAAACCTAAAATTTTGTGTTCGCGAACGGCGAATGCGAACTTCCACAACTGTTCGCGAACGGGCGAACCGGGCAAACCGCCCTAGACTTCAATAGGAAGGTGAATTTTAAAACCCACAGTGACTCTCTCTGGCCACAATAGTGATGGAAAAGTTGTTTCAAGGGGACTAACACCACGGTTTCATGCCGGAGGGGGATCCATGGCAAAACTCCCATTGAAAATTACATAGTTGATGCAGAGTCTGATTTTAATCCATAAAGGGCATAAATCACCTAGCATTCCTAAATTGTTTGGAATAACGTGCTTTAAAACATCAGGTATGATGTTGTATCGATCAGGTAGTGTAAGGGTTACGCCCGCTTCACAGTGACAGACCAAGGGACAGTCTACACCAGAATTTGTATTGTTTTAAAAGATAGATAATCCCTTTATTACCCATTTCCCAGTTTTGCATAACTAACACATTTATAATAATATACTTTTAACCTCTGTGATTTTCTTGTATCTAAGCCTCTGCAAACTGCCCCTTTTTTCAGTTCTTTTGACAGACTTGCAGTCTAGCCAATCAGTGCCTGCTCCCAGATAACTTCTCGTGCACGAGCACAGTGTTATCTATATGAAATACGTGAACTAACACCCTCTAGTGGTGAAAAACTGTTAAAATGCAATCTGAAAGAGGTGGGCTTCAAGGTCTAAGAAATTAGCATATGAAACTCCTAGGTTAAGCTTTCAACAACGAATACCAAGAGAACAAAGCAAAATTGGTGATAAAAGTAAATTGGAAAATTATTTAAAATTACATGCTCTATCTGAATCATGAAAGTTTATTTTGGCCTAGACTGTCCCTTTAACGCACCGCAAACAACCGCAAACAGTCCATTTGCACAACCGCAAACTCCCCATTTGCACAAGGTTGGATACCAAGCTAGCCATGTCCCGTTCCTTGTCCTCACTGATGTCATTGAAGGTCTCTTCCTCCACCCAGCCACGTACAACACCAAGGGTCCCTGAAAGGTGACAACAAGCCCCCTGGGACGCCTGCTGTGTTTGGTCTTCCACCTCCTCAAAGCCACCTTCCTCCTCTGACTCCTCTTCTTCAGACTCCTCTCTCTGCGTTGCCTCTCTCTGCGTTATTATAAGGTGTGTTAAGTAGTACTATTCCTATCAGTTTAATCCCTGTTACGTCCCCTATCAGGGGACGTGTATATGGCATCGATTTTAGGAGCCGGGAGATGGAAAAAGATGCGTGGTCGGTCCTCCTACTTCAAATTTGGGGCACTGCGCGTGCAATCTAATGTGCCACCAGATAGGAGTGGTGTGTTAAGTAGTACTATTCTTATCAGTTTAATCCCTGTTACGTCCCCTATCAGGGGACGTGTATATGGCATGGATTTTAGGAACCGGGAGATGGAAAAAGATGCTTGGTCGGTCCTCCTACTTCAAATTTGGGGCACTGCTCGTGCAATCTAATGTGCCACCAGATAGGAGTGGTGTGTTAAGTAGTACTATTCCTATCAGTTTAATCCCTGTTATGTGCCTTTTTTTTGGTTTGGTTTTTGAAGCCACAGTGCAGCACCAGAGGCCAGAAAAATTAGGCATGTACACATGCCTGAAAAATTAGGTATTGTTGCAGCCGCTGCTGTAGCAGCGGCCAGAAAAATTCATGTTTGTTTCCCAGGCAGAAAGTGCCCTAAAACATTGCGGCTTGAACCCTAGTTGGTGGCGGATAAGTCACGCAAGTCATCCGGCATTCAGAGATAAAATACAGCAGCGTGTGGACCATTTTTAGCCCAAGGCAGCTCATCTCATCAGGCCTTTTTTAGTCGAATGTATCGCCCACTGTCAGTCCCTTCGGGATCCATCCCTCATTCATCTTAATAAAGGTGAGGTAATCTAGACTTTTTTGACCTAGGCGACTTCTCTTCTCAGTGACAATACCTCCTGCTGCACTGAAGGTCCTTTCTGACAGGACACTTGAAGCGGGGCAGGCCAGAAGTTCTATCGCAAATTGGGATAGCTCAGGCCACAGGTCAAGCCTGCACACCCAGTAGTCAAGGGGTTCATCGCTCCTCATAGTGTCGATATCTGCAGTTAAGGCAAGGTAGTCTGCTACCTGTCGGTCGAGTCGTTCTCTGAGGGTGGACCCCGAAGGGCTGTGGCGATTAGTAGGACTTAAAAAGCTCTGCATGTCCTCCATCAACAACACGTCTGTACAGCGTCCTGTCCTTGCCGGTGTGGTCATGGGAGGAGGAGGATTACTTTCACCTCTTCCCCTGTTAGATTCCCATTGTGCTGTGACATCACCCTTATATGCTGTGTAAAGCATACTTTTTAATTTATTTTGGAACTGCTGCATCCTTTCCGACTTGCCGTAATTCGGTAACATTTCAGGCACTTTATGCTTATACCAGTGGTCTAGTAGCGTGGACACCCAGTACAGGTCGTTCTCCTTCAGCCTTTTTATACGAGGGTCCCTCAACAGGCACGACAGCATGAAAGACCCCATTTGCACAAGGTTGGATGCCGAGCTACTCATGTCCGTTCCTCGTCCTCAGTGATCTCACTGAAGGTATGTTCTTCCCCCCAGCCACGTACAACACCACGGGTACCAGATAGGTGACAACGAGCACCCTGGAATGCCTGTTGTGGTTGGTCTTCCTCCTCCTCCTCAAAGCCACATTCCTCCTCTGACTCCTCTTCCTCACAATCCTCTTCCAGCATTGCCGCAGGTCCAGCAAGCCATGCTGATAAGGCTGTTTCTGGTGGTGATGGTGACCACAACTCTTCCTCTTCCTTTTCACGCTCATCTACGGCCTGATCCAGCACTCTTCACAGGGCACGCTCCAGGAAGAAAACAAATGGTATGATGTCACTGATGGTGCCTTCGGTGCGACTGACTAGGTTTGTCACCTCCTCAAAAGGATGCATGATCCTACAGGCATTGCGCATGAGCGTCCAGTAACGTGGCAAAAAAATTCCCAGCTCCGCAGAGGCTGTCCTAGCACCCCGGTCATACAAATAGTCATTAACGGCTTTTTCTTGTTGGATCAGGCGGTCGAACATTAGGAGTGTTGAATTCCAACGTGTCGGGCTGTCGCAAATCAAGCGTCTCACTGGCATGTTGTTTCGCCGCTGGATATCTGAAAAGTGCGCCATGGCTGTGTAGGAACGCCTGAAATGGCCACACACCTTCCTGGCCTGCTTCAGGACGTCCTGTAAGCCTGGGTACTTATGCACTAAGCGTTGTACGATCAGATTACACACATGTGCCATGCACGGCACATGTGTCAACTTGCCCAAATTCAGTGCCGCCACCAAATTTCTTCCGTTGTCACTAACCACTTTGCCAATCTCCAGTTGGTGCGGAGTCAGCTACTGATCCACCTGTGCGGACAGGGCGGACAGGAGTGCTGGTCTGGTGTGACTCTCTGCTTTCAGGCAAGTCAACCCCAAGACGGCGTGACACTGCCGTATAGGGATGCGGAATAGTACCTGGGGAGCTGGGGGGGTGCCGTTGATGTGGAGCAAGACGCAGCAGCAGAAGAGGACCCAGCCGAGGAGGTTATGGAAGAGGATGGAGTAGGAGGAGTACAGGAGGTGGCAGCAGGCCTGCCTGCAAGTCGTGGTGGTGTCACCAACTCCTCCGCAGAGCCACGCATTCCATGTTGGCAGCCATCACCAGGTTTACCCAATGCGCAGTGTAGGTGATATACCTGCCCTGACCATGCTTTGCAGACCAAGTATCAGTGGTCAGATGGACCCTTGCCCCAACACTGTGTGCCAGACATGCCATTACTTCCTTTTGCACAATCGAGTACAGGTTGGGGATTGCCTTTTGTGCAAAGAAATTTCGTCTGGGTACCTTGCACTGTGGTGTCCCAATAGCTACAAATTTTTTGAACGCCTCAGACTCCACCAGCTTGTATGGTAAAAGCTGGCGGGCTAAGAGTTCAGTCAAGCCAGCTGTCAGATGCCGGGCAAGGGGGTGACTTTGTGACATTGGCTTCTTACACTCAAACATGTCCTTGACAGACACCCGACTGTGGGCAGATGAGCAGGAACTGCTCAAGACGAGACACGGAGTGGCGGATGGTTGAGAGGGGGCAAGGAGGACAGCAGTGGTTGACGTGGCTGAAGATGCTGGACCAGGAGGAGGATGGCGGCTTTGAGTTTGTGTGCTGCTTGTACTCATGTGTTGATCCCATAGGCGTTTGTGATGTGCGATCATGTGCCTTCGCAAAGCAGTTGTACCTAGGTGGGAGTTGGACTTCCCACGACTCAGTTTCTTTTGGCACAGGTTGCAAATAGCATCGCTGTTGTCAGAGGCAGACACACAAAAAAATGCCACACTGCTGAGCTCTGCAATGATGGCATTCTGGTGGTGGCAACAGCATGCGTTGATTGGCATGCTGTCTGGCTGACCCCGGGTGCCGATGCATGCTGTCTGACTGTGCCACTAGCTCCTTGCGACGACCTCCCCCTCCTTCCAACTCATCTCCTCCTCCTTTTTGTCTCCCCATCTGAACTTTCCCCCTTTTCTTCTTCTCTTCTAGCGGGCACCCACGTGACATCCACGGACGCATCGTCATCATAAACCGCTTCACTTGTATCTGACAACTCAGCAAAGGAAGCAGCAGCGGGTACAACATCATCATCATCATCATCATCACACCGTACGTCCATGTGTGTAATGCTGCCTGACTGAGACATATCCCTGTTATCTACATCCTCTGTCAATAATGGTTGCGCATCACTATCACTCATTTCTTCCAACTGATGTGTAAATAACTCCTCTGACAGATCAAGTGAAGCGGCTGTGGTGCTAGTGTTGGTGGTGGCAGTGGTAACTTGAGAGGTGCCCGAAGCTAAGCTGGAGGAGGATGGTGCGTCAAGGTTCCGGGCGGAAGCTGTAGAAGATTGGGTGTCCTGTGTTAGCCAGTCAACTATGTCCTCAGAACTGTTCGAGTTCAGGGTACGTGGCCTCTGAACACTGGGCATTATTCTAGGGCCAAAGGGAATCACAGCATCATGACCACGACGGCCCCTATGGGGTGGCCTGCCTCTGCCTGTCATTTTTTTTTCGATTAGTGGTACTATGCGCGCAAGCTACTGTGACAACAGATATGAGTGGCACTGTGCACTGGCAGAAGTTGGCAGAGTAGACGATGTAGGCCTGACACACACACTTGCAGACAACTAACTGCTATTCAATCTATTACAGTCAAAATTGTATTATTTTTTTTTAAATGTAGTCTACTGTTACACCAGATATGAGTTGCACTGGTGTGACACTGTGCCCTGGCAGGCCCTGAAACGCACATGCGTGAAGGAAACTGACTGCTATTATTTCACAGTCAAAAAAGTGTTGTTTTTTTTAAATGTACACTACTGTTACACCAGATATGAGTTGCACTGGGGTGACACTGTGCCCTGGCAGGCACTGAAACGCACACGCGTGAAGGAAACTGACTGCTATTATTTCACAGTCAAAAAAGTGTTGTTTTTTTTAAATGTACACTACTGTTACACCAGATATGAGTTGCACTGGGGTGACACTGTGCCCTGGCAGGCCCTGAAACGCACATGTGTGAAGGAAACTGACTGCTATTATTTCACAGTCAAAAAAGTGGTTTTTTTTATTAAAATGTACACTACTGTTACACCAGATATGAGTTGCACTGGGGTGACACTGTGCCCTGGCAGGCAGGCACTGAAACGCACACGTGTGAAGGAAACTGACTGCTATTATTTCACAGTCAAAAAAGTGTTGTTTTTTTTAAATGTACACTACTGTTACAACAGATATGAGTTGCACTGGTGTGACACTGTGCCCTGGCAGGCAGGCACTGAAACGTACACGTGTGAAGGAAACTGACTGCTATTATTTAACACAGTCAAAAAAGTGTTGTTTTTTTTTTTTAAATCTACACTACTGTTACACCACATATGAGTTGCACTGGGGTGACACTGTGCCCTGGCAGGCAGGCACTGAAACGCACACGTGTGAAGGAAACTGACTGCTATTATTTAACACAGTCAAAAAAGTGTTGTTTTTTTTAAATCTACACTACTGTTACACCACATATGAGTTGCACTGGGGTGACACTGTGCCCTGGCAGGCAGGCACTGAAACGCACACGTGTGAAGGAAACTGACTGCTATTATTTAACACAGTCAAAAAAGTGTTGTTTTTTTTAAATCTACACTACTGTTACACCACATATGAGTTGCACTGGGGTGACACTGTGCCCTGGCAGGCAGGCAGGCACTGAAACGCACACATGTGAAGGAAACTGACTGCTATTATTTAACACAGTCAAAAAGTGTTTTTTTTTTTAAAATCTACACTACTGTTACACCACATATGAGTTGCACTGGGGTGACACTGTGCCCTGGCAGGCAGGCACTGAAATGCACACGTGTGAAGGAAACTGACTGCTATTATTTAACACAGTCAAAAAAGTGTTGTTGTTTTTTTAATCTACACTACTGTTACACCAGATATGAGTTGCACTGGGGTGACACTGTGCCCTGGCAGGCAGGCACTGAAACGCACACGTGTGAAGGAAACTGACTGCTATTATTTAACACAGTCAAAAAAGTGTTGTTTTTTTTAAATCTACACTACTGTTACACCACATATGAGTTGCACTGGGGTGACACTGTGCTCTGGCAGGCAGGCACTGAAACGCACACGTGTGAAGGAAACTGACTGCTATTATTTAACACAGTCAAAAAAGTTTTTTTTTTTTAAAAATCTACACTACTGTTACACCACATATGAGTTGCACTGGGGTGACACTGTGCACTGGCAGGCAGGCACTGAAACGCACACGTGTGAAGGAAACTGACTGCTATTATTTAACACAGTCAAAAAAGTGTTTTTTTTTTTTTAATCTACACTACTCTTACACCAGATATGAGTGGTGGCACTGGGCAAGTGGGCACAGTATACGCTGTGAGCCTGACACACACGCTGGCAGGCAGGCAACTGCAATTAGATTACACAGGGGAAAAAAAAAGCAGATGTTCTAGCCCTAAAAAGGGATCAGATGAGTCCTTCAGGACTGTAGTGGACACTGAATACACTAGCCTAGCTATAGATTTCCCTATTCAATCAGAAGCAGCTACACTGTCCCTCCTCTCACTAACAATGCAGCTTCCGAATGAATCTAAAATGGATGCTGTCCAGGAGGTAGGAGGGTCTGGGAGGGAAGGTCTGCTGCTGATTGGCTGGAATGTGCCTACTGACTGTGAGGTACAGGGTCAAAGTATTACTCAATGATGACGAATAGGGGCGAATCGAACATTGCATATGTTCGCCCGCTGCGGCGAACGCGAGCATGCTATGTTCGCCGGGAACTATTCACCGGCGAACTATTCACGACATCACTACCTGCTGCTTATTACCTACCTACTCATCCCGCTGCTTATCGCCTGCCTACTCATCCTGCTGCTTATTACCTACCTACTAATCCTGCTGCTTATCACCTGCCTACTCATCCTGCTGCTTATTATCTACCTACTCATCCTGTTGCTTATCGCCTGCCTACTCATCCTGCTGCTTATTACCTACCTACTCATCCTGTTGCTTATCACCTGCCTACTCATCCTGCTGCTTATCACCTGCCTACTCATCCTGCTGCTTATTACCTACCTACTCCTCCTGCTGCTTATCCCCTGCCTACTCATCCTGCTGCTTATCACCTGCCTACTCATCCTGCTGCTTATTACCTACCAACTCATCCTGCTGCTTATCGCCTGCCTACTCTTCCTGCTGCTTATCTTCTGCCTACTCATCCTGCTGCTTATTATCTACTTACTCATCCTGTTGCTTATCGCCTGCCTACTCATCCTGCTGCTTATTACCTACCTACTCATCCTGTTGCTTATCACCTGCCTACTCATCCTGCTGTTTATCACCTGCCTACTCATCCTGCTGCTTATTACCTACCTACTCCTCCTGCTGCTTATCACCTGCCTACTCATCCTGCTGCTTATCACCTGCCTACTCATCCTGCTGCTTATTACCTACCAACTCATCCTGCTGCTTATCGCCTGCCTACTCTTCCTGCTGCTTATTACCTACCTACTCATCCTGTTGCTTATCACCTGCCTACTCATCCTGCTGCTTATTACCTGCCTACTCATCCTGCTGCTTATCACCTACCTACTCATCCTGTTGCTTATTACCAACCTACTCATTCTGCTGCTTATCACCTGCCTACTCATCCTGCTGCTTATAGCCTGCCTACTCATCCTGGTGCTTATTACCTGCCTACTCATGCTGCTGCTTATTACCTACCAACTCATCCTGCTGCTTATCGCCTGCCTACTCATCCTGCTGCCTATTACCTGCCTACTCTTCCTGCTGCTTATAACCAGCCTACTCATCCTGCTGCTTCTCGCCTGCCTACTCATCCTGCTGTTTATTACCTACCTACTCATCCTGCTGCTTCTCGCCTGCCTACTCATGCTGCCGCTAATTACCTGCCTACTCATCCTGCTGCTTATCGCCTGCCTACTCATCCTGTTGCTTATTACCTACTAACTCATCCTGCTGCTTATCGCCTGCCTACTCATCCTGTTGCTTATTACCTACATACTCATCCTGTTGCTTATCACCTGCCTACTTATCCTGCTGCTTATTACCTACCTACTTATCCTGTTGCTTATCACCTGCCTCCTCATTCTGCTGCTTATTACCTACCAACTAATCCTGCTGCTTATCACCTACCTACTCATCCTGCTGCATATTACCTACCTACTCATCCTGTTGCTTATCGCCTGCCTACTCATCCTGCTGCCTATTACCTGCCTACTCTTCCTGCTGCTTATAACCAGCCTACTCATCCTGCTGCTTCTCGCCTGCCTACTCATCCTGCTGTTTATTACCTACCTACTCATCCTGCTGCTTCTCGCCTGCCTACTCATCCTGTTGCTTATTACCTACTAACTCATCCTGCTGCTTATCGCCTGCCTACTCATCCTGTTGCTTATTACCTACATACTCATCCTGTTGCTTAAAACCTGCCTACTTATCCTGCTGCTTATTACCTACCTACTCATCCTGTTGCTTATCACCTGCCTACTTATCCTGCTGCTTATTACCTACCTACTTATCCTGTTGCTTATCACCTGCCTCCTCATTCTGCTGCTTATTACCTACCAACTAATCCTGCTGCTTATCACCTACCTACTCATCCTGCTGCATATTACCTACCTACTCATCCTGTTGCTTATCACCTGCCTACTCATCCTGTTGCTTATTACCTACCAACTCATCCTGCTGCTTATGGCCTGACTACTCATCCTGCTGCGTATTACCTACCTACTCATCCTGCTGCCTATCACCTGCCTACTCATCCTGCTGCTTATTATCTGCCTACTCATCCTGTTGCTTATTACCTACAAACTCATCCTGCTGCTTATCGCCTGCCTACTCATCCTGTTGCTTATTACCTACCAACTCATCCTGCTGCTTATTACCTACCTACTCATCCTGCTGCTTATCGCCTGCCTACTCATCCTGCTGCTTATTACCTACCTACTCATCCTGCTGCTTATCGCCTGCCTACTCATCCTGTTGCTTATTACCTACCTACTCATTCTGCTGTTTATCACCTGCCTACTCATCCTGCTGCTTATTACCTACCTACTCATCCTGTTGCTTAGAACCTGCTTACTCATCCTGCTGCTTATCTCCTGTCTACTCATCCTGCTGCTTATTACCTACCAACTCATCCTGCTGCTTATCGCCTGCCTACTCTTCCTGCTGCTTATTACCTACCTACTCATCCTGCTGCCTATCACCTACCAACTCATCCTGCTGCTTATCGCCTGCCTACTCATCCTGTTGCTTATTACCTACCTACTCATTCAGCTGTTTATCACCTGCCTACTCATCCTGCTGCTTATTACTTACCTACTCATCCTGTTGCTTAGAACCTGCCTACTCATCCTGCTGCTTATCTCCTGTCTACTCATCCTGCTGCTTATCTCCTGCCTACTCATCCTGCTGCTTATTACCTACTCATCCTGTTGCTTATCACCTGCCTACTCATCCTGTTGCTTATCGCCTGCCTACTCATCCTGCTGCTTATTACCTACCTACTCATCCTGCTGCTTATTGCCTGCCTACTCATCCTGTTGCTTATTACCTACCTACTCATTCTGCTGTTTATCACCTGCCTACTCATCCTGCTGCTTATTACCTACCTACTCATCCTGTTGCTTAGAACCTGCCTACTCATCCTGCTGCTTATCTCCTGTCTACTCATCCTGCTGCTTATTACCTACCAACTCATCCTGCTGCTTATCGCCTGCCTACTCTTCCTGCTGCTTATTACCTACCTACTCATCCTGCTGCCTATCACCTACCAACTCATCCTGCTGCTTATCGCCTGCCTACTCATCCTGTTGCTTATTACCTACCTACTCATTCAGCTGTTTATCACCTGCCTACTCATCCTGCTGCTTATTACTTACCTACTCATCCTGTTGCTTAGAACCTGCCTACTCATCCTGCTGCTTATCTCCTGTCTACTCATCCTGCTGCTTATCTCCTGCCTACTCATCCTGCTGCTTATTACCTACCAACACATCCTGCTGCTTATCGCCTGCCTACTCATCCTGCTGCTTATTACCTACCTACTCATCCTGTTGCTTATCACCTGCCTACTCATCCTGCTGCTTATTACCTACCTACTCATCCTGCTGCTTATCACCTGCCTACTCATCCTGCTGCTTATTACCTACTCATCCTGTTGCTTATCACCTGCCTACTCATCCTGTTGCTTATCACCTGCCTACTCATCCTGTTGCTTATCGCCTGCCTACTCATCCTGCTGCTTATTACCTGCCTACTAATCCTGGTGCTTATCGCCTGCCTACTCATCCTGCTGCTTATTACCTACCTACTCATCCTGTTGCTTAGAACCTGCCTACTCATCCTGCTGCTTATCACCTACCTACTCATCCTGTTGCTTAGAACCTGCCTACTTATTCTGCTGCTTATCACCTACCTACTCATCCTGTTGCTTAGAACCTGCCTACTCATCCTGCTGCTTATTACCTGCCTACTCATCCTGCTGCTTATTACCTACCTACTCATCCTGCTGCTTATTACCTACCTACTCATCCTGTTGCTTAGAACCTGCCTACTCATCCTGCTGCTTATTACCTACCTACTCATCCTGCTGCTTCTCGCCTGCCTACTCACCTGCCTACTCATCCTGCTGCTTATTACCTACCTACTCATCCTGCTGCTTATTACCTACCTACTCATCCTGCTGCTTATTACCTACCTACTCATCCTGTTGCTTAGAACCTGCCTACTCATCCTGCTGCTTATTACCTACCTACTCATCCTGCTGCTTCTCGCCTGCCTACTCATGCTGCCGCTTATTACCTGCCTACTCATCCTGCTGCTTATCACCTGCCTATTCATCCTGCTGCTTATCGCCTGCCTACTCATCCTGTTGCTTATTACCTACTAACTCATCCTGCTGCTTATCGCCTGCCTACTCATCCTGCTGCTTATCTCCTGTCTACTCATCCTGCTGCTTATTACCTACCAACTCATCCTGCTGCTTATCGCCTGCCTACTCTTCCTGCTGCTTATTACCTACCTACTCATCCTGCTGCCTATCACCTACCAACTCATCCTGCTGCTTATCTCCTGTCTACTCATCCTGCTGCTTATCTCCTGCCTACTCATCCTGCTGCTTATTACCTACCAACACATCCTGCTGCTTATCGCCTGCCTACTCATCCTGCTGCTTATTACCTACCTACTCATCCTGTTGCTTATCACCTGCCTACTCATCCTGCTGCTTATTACCTACCTACTCATCCTGCTGCTTATCACCTGCCTACTCATCCTGCTGCTTATTACCTACTCATCCTGTTGCTTATCACCTGCCTACTCATCCTGTTGCTTATCACCTGCCTACTCATCCTGTTGCTTATCGCCTGCCTACTCATCCTGCTGCTTATTACCTGCCTACTAATCCTGGTGCTTATCGCCTGCCTACTCATCCTGCTGCTTATTACCTACCTACTCATCCTGTTGCTTAGAACCTGCCTACTCATCCTGCTGCTTATCACCTACCTACTCATCCTGTTGCTTAGAACCTGCCTACTTATTCTGCTGCTTATCACCTACCTACTCATCCTGTTGCTTAGAACCTGCCTACTCATCCTGCTGCTTATTACCTGCCTACTCATCCTGCTGCTTATTACCTACCTACTCATCCTGCTGCTTATTACCTACCTACTCATCCTGTTGCTTAGAACCTGCCTACTCATCCTGCTGCTTATTACCTACCTACTCATCCTGCTGCTTCTCGCCTGCCTACTCACCTGCCTACTCATCCTGCTGCTTATTACCTACCTACTCATCCTGCTGCTTATTACCTACCTACTCATCCTGCTGCTTATTACCTACCTACTCATCCTGTTGCTTAGAACCTGCCTACTCATCCTGCTGCTTATTACCTACCTACTCATCCTGCTGCTTCTCGCCTGCCTACTCATGCTGCCGCTTATTACCTGCCTACTCATCCTGCTGCTTATCACCTGCCTATTCATCCTGCTGCTTATCGCCTGCCTACTCATCCTGTTGCTTATTACCTACTAACTCATCCTGCTGCTTATCGCCTGCCTACTCATCCTGCTGCTTATCTCCTGTCTACTCATCCTGCTGCTTATTACCTACCAACTCATCCTGCTGCTTATCGCCTGCCTACTCTTCCTGCTGCTTATTACCTACCTACTCATCCTGCTGCCTATCACCTACCAACTCATCCTGCTGCTTATCGCCTGCCTACTCATCCTGTTGCTTATTATCTACCTACTCATTCAGCTGTTTATCACCTGCCTACTCATCCTGCTGCTTATTACTTACCTACTCATCCTGTTGCTTAGAACCTGCCTACTCATCCTGCTGCTTATCTCCTGTCTACTCATCCTGCTGCTTATCTCCTGCCTACTCATCCTGCTGCTTATTACCTACCAACACATCCTGCTGCTTATCGCCTGCCTACTCATCCTGCTGCTTATTACCTACCTACTCATCCTGTTGCTTATCACCTGCCTACTCATCCTGCTGCTTATTACCTACCTACTCATCCTGCTGCTTATCACCTGCCTACTCATCATGCTGCTTATTAGCTACTCATCCTGTTGCTTATCACCTGCCTACTCATCCTGTTGCTTATTACCTGCCTACTCATCCTGTTGCTTATCGCCTGCCTACTCATCTTGCTGCTTATTACCTGCCTACTAATCCTGGTGCTTATCGCCTGCCTACTCATCCTGCTGCTTATTACCTACCTACTCATCCTGTTGCTTAGAACCTGCCTACTCATCCTGCTGCTTATCACCTACCTACTCATCCTGTTGCATAGAACCTGCCTACTTATTCTGCTGCTTATCACCTACCTACTCATCCTGTTGCTTAGAACCTGCCTACTCATCCTGCTGCTTATTACCTGCCTACTCATCCTGCTGCTTATTACCTACCTACTCATCCTGCTGCTTATTACCTACCTACTCATCCTGTTGCTTAGAACCTGCCTACTCATCCTGCTGCTTATTACCTACCTACTCATCCTGCTGCTTCTCGCCTGCCTACTCACCTGCCTACTCATCCTGCTGCTTATTGCCTACCTACTCATCCTGCTGCTTATTACCTACCTACTCATGCTGCTGCTTATTACCTACCTACTCATCCTGTTGCTTAGAACCTGCCTACTCATCCTGCTGCTTATTACCTACCTACTCATCCTGCTGCTTCTCGCCTGCCTACTCATGCTGCCGCTTATTACCTGCCTACTCATCCTGCTGCTTATCGCCTGCCTACTCATCCTGTTGCTTATTACCTACATACTCATCCTGTTGCTTAAAACCTGCCTACTCATCCTGCTGCTTATTACCTACCTACTCATCCTGTTGCTTATCACCTGCCTACTTATCCTGCTGCTTATTACCTACCTACTTATCCTGTTGCTTATCACCTGCCTCCTCATTCTGCTGCTTATTACCTACCAACTAATCCTGCTGCTTATCACCTACCTACTCATCCTGCTGCATATTACCTACCTACTCATCCTGTTGCTTATCACCTGCCTACTCATCCTGCTGCTTATTACCTACCAACTCATCCTGCTGCTTATGGCCTGCCTACTCATCCTGCTGCTTATTACCTACCTACTCATCCTGCTGCCTATCACCTGCCTACTCATCCTGCTGCTTATTATCTGCCTACTCATCCTGTTGCTTATTACCTACCAACTCATCCTGCTGCTTATCGCCTGCCTACTCATCCTGTTGCTTATTACCTACCAACTCATCCTGCTGCTTATCGCCTGCCTACTCATCCTGCTGCTTATTACCTACCTACTCATCCTGCTGCTTATCGCCTGCCTACTCATCCTGCTGCTTATTACCTACCTACTCATCCTGCTGCTTATCGCCTGCCTACTCATCCTGTTGCTTATTACCTACCTACTCATTCTGCTGTTTATCACCTGCCTACTCATCCTGCTGCTTATTACCTACCTACTCATCCTGTTGCTTAGAACCTGCCTACTCATCCTGCTGCTTATCTCCTGCCTACTCATCCTGCTGCTTATTACCTACCAACTCATCCTGCTGCTTATCGCCTGCCTACTCTTCCTGCTGCTTATTACCTACCTACTCATCCTGCTGCCTATCACCTACCAACTCATCCTGCTGCTTATCGCCTGCCTACTCATCCTGTTGCTTATTACCTACCTACTCATTCTGCTGTTTATCACCTGCCTACTCATCCTGCTGCTTATTACTTACCTACTCATTCTGTTGCTTAGAACCTGCCTACTCATCCTGCTGCTTACCTCCTGTCTACTCATCCTGCTGCTTATCTCCTGCCTACTCATCCTGCTGCTTATTACCTACCAACACATCCTGCTGCTTATCGCCTGCCTACTCATCCTGCTGCTTATTACCTACCTACTCATCCTGTTGCTTATCACCTGCCTACTCATCCTGCTGCTTATTACCTACCTACTCATCCTGCTGCTTATCACCTGCCTACTCATGCTGCTGCTTATTACCTACCTACTCATCCTGTTGCTTATCACCTGCCTACTCATCCTGTTGCTTATCACCTGCCTACTCATCCTGTTGCTTATCGCCTGCCTACTCATCCTGCTGCTTATTACCTGCCTACTAATCCTGGTGCTTATCGCCTGCCTACTCATCCTGCTGCTTATTACCTACTTACTCATCCTGTTGCTTAGAACCTGCCTACACATCCTGCTGCTTATCACCTACCTACTCATCCTGTTGCTTAGAACCTGCCTACTTATTCTGCTGCTTATCACCTACCTACTCATCCTGTTGCTTAGAACCTGCCTACTCATCCTGCTGCTTATTACCTGCCTACTCATCCTGCTGCTTATTACCTACCTACTCATCCTGCTGCTTATCGCCTGCCTACTCATCCTGCTGCTTATTACCTACCTACTCATCCTGTTGCTTATCACCTGCCTACTCATCCTGCTGCTTATTACCTACCTACGCATCCTGCTGCTTATCACCTGCCTACTCATGCTGCTGCTTATTACCTACCTACTCATCCTGTTGCTTAGAACCTGCCTACTTATTCTGCTGCTTATCACCTACATACTCATCCTGTTGCTTAGAACCTGCCTACTCATCCTGCTGCTTATTACCTACCTACTCATCCTGCTGCTTATTACCTACCTACTCATCCTGTTGCTTAGAACCTGCCTACTCATCCTGCTGCTTATTACCTACCTACTCATCCTGCTGCTACTCGCCTGCCTACTCACCTGCCTACTCATCCTGCTGCTTATTACCTACCTACTCATCCTGCTGCTTATTACCTACCTACTCATCCTGTTGCTTAGAACCTGCCTACTCATCCTGCTGCTTATTACCTACCTACTCATCCTGCTGTTTCTCGTCTGCCTACTCACCTGCCTACTCATCCTGCTGCTTATTACCTACCTACTCATCCTGTTGCTTATTACCTACCTACTCATCCTGTTGCTTATCATCTGCCTACTCATCCTGCTGCTTATTACCTGCCTAACTCATCCTGCTGCTTATCGCCTGCCTACTCATCCTGCTGCTTATTACCTACCTACTCATCCTGTTGCTTAGAACCTGCCTACTCATCCTGCTGCTTATTACCTACCAACACATCCTGCTGCTTATCGCCTGCCTACTCATCCTGCTGCTTATTACCTACCTACTCATCCTGTTGCTTATCACCTGCCTACTCATCCTGCTGCTTATTACCTACCTACTCATCCTGCTGCTTATCACCTGCCTACTCATGCTGCTGCTTATTACCTACCTACTCATCCTGTTGCTTATCACCTGCCTACTCATCCTGTTGCTTATCACCTACCTACTCATCCTGTTGCTTATCGCCTGCCTACTCATCCTGCTGCTTATTACCTGCCTACTAATCCTGGTGCTTATCGCCTGCCTACTCATCCTGCTGCTTATTACCTACCTACTCATCCTGTTGCTTAGAACCTGCCTACTCATCCTGCTGCTTATCACCTACCTACTCATCCTGTTGCTTAGAACCTGCCTACTTATTCTGCTGCTTATCACCTACCTACTCATCCTGTTGCTTAGAACCTGCCTACTCATCCTGCTGCTTATTACCTGCCTACTCATCCTGCTGCTTATTACCTACCTACTCATCCTGCTGCTTATCGCCTGCCTACTCATCCTGCTGCTTATTACCTACCTACTCATCCTGTTGCTTATCACCTGCCTACTCATCCTGCTGCTTATTACCTACCTACTCATCCTACCTGCCTACTCATCCTGCTGCTTATTACCTACCTACTCATCCTGCTGCTTATTACCTACCTACTTATCCTGTTGCTTAGAACCTGCCTACTCATCCTGCTGCTTATTACCTACCTACTCATCCTGCTGCTTCTCGTCTGCCTACTCACCTGCCTACTCATCCTGCTGCTTATTACCTACCTACTCATCCTGCTGCTTATTACCTACCTACTCATGCTGCTGCTTATTACCTACCTACTCATCCTGTTGCTTATTACCTGCCTAACTCATCCTGCTGCTTATCACCTGCCTACTCATCCTGCTGCTTATCACCTGCCTATTCATGCTGCTGCTTATTACCTACCTACTCATCCTGTTGCTTATCACCTGCCTACTCATCCTGTTGCTTATCACCTGCCTACTCATCCTGTTGCTTATCGCCTGCCTACTCATCCTGCTGCTTATTACCTGCCTACTAATCCTGGTGCTTATCGCCTGCCTACTCATCCTGCTGCTTATTACCTACTTACTCATCCTGTTGCTTAGAACCTGCCTACTCATCCTGCTGCTTATCACCTACCTACTCATCCTGTTGCTTAGAACCTGCCTACTTATTCTGCTGCTTATCACCTACCTACTCATCCTGTTGCTTAGAACCTGCCTACTCATCCTGCTGCTTATTACCTGCCTACTCATCCTGCTGCTTATTACCTACCAACACATCCTGCTGCTTATCGCCTGCCTACTCATCCTGCTGCTTATTACCTACCTACTCATCCTGTTGCTTATCACCTGCCTACTCATCCTGCTGCTTATTACCTACCTACGCATCCTGCTGCTTATCACCTGCCTACTCATGCTGCTGATTATTACCTACCTACTCATCCTGTTGCTTAGAACCTGCCTACTTATTCTGCTGCTTATCACCTACCTACTCATCCTGTTGCTTAGAACCTGCCTACTCATCCTGCTGCTTATTACCTACCTACTCATCCTGCTGCTTATTACCTACCTACTCATCCTGTTGCTTAGAACCTGCCTACTCATCCTGCTGCTTATTACCTACCTACTCATCCTGCTGCTACTCGCCTGCCTACTCACCTGCCTACTCATCCTGCTGCTTATTACCTACCTACTCATCCTGCTGCTTATTACCTACCTACTTATCCTGTTGCTTAGAACCTGCCTACTCATCCTGCTGCTTATTACCTACCTACTCATCCTGCTGTTTCTCGTCTGCCTACTCACCTGCCTACTCATCCTGCTGCTTATTACCTACCTACTCATCCTGTTGCTTATCATCTGGCAACTCATCCTGTTGCTTATCATCTGCCTACTCATCCTGCTGCTTATTACCTGCCTAACTCATCCTGCTGCTTATCGCCTGCCTACTCATCCTGCTGCTTATTACCTACCTACTCATCCTGTTGCTTAGAACCTGCCTACTCATCCTGCTGCTTATTACCTACCAACACATCCTGCTGCTTATCGCCTGCCTACTCATCCTGCTGCTTATTACCTACCTACTCATCCTGTTGCTTATCACCTGCCTACTCATCCTGCTGCTTATTACCTACCTACTCATCCTGCTGCTTATCACCTGCCTATTCATGCTGCTGCTTATTACCTACCTACTCATCCTGTTGCTTATCACCTGCCTACTCATCCTGTTGCTTATCACCTACCTACTCATCCTGTTGCTTATCGCCTGCCTACTCATCCTGCTGCTTATTACCTGCCTACTAATCCTGGTGCTTATCGCCTGCCTACTCATCCTGCTGCTTATTACCTACTTACTCATCCTGTTGCTTAGAACCTGCCTACTCATCCTGCTGCTTATCACCTACCTACTCATCCTGTTGCTTAGAACCTGCCTACTTATTCTGCTGCTTATCACCTACCTACTCATCCTGTTGCTTAGAACCTGCCTACTCATCCTGCTGCTTATTACCTGCCTACTCATCCTGCTGCTTATTACCTACCAACACATCCTGCTGCTTATCGCCTGCCTACTCATCCTGCTGCTTATTACCTACCTACTCATCCTGTTGCTTATCACCTGCCTACTCATCCTGCTGCTTATTACCTACCTACTCATCCTACCTGCCTACTCATCCTGCTGCTTATTACCTACCTACTCATCCTGCTGCTTATTACCTACCTACTTATCCTGTTGCTTAGAACCTGCCTACTCATCCTGCTGCTTATTACCTACCTACTCATCCTGCTGCTTCTCGTCTGCCTACTCACCTGCCTACTCATCCTGCTGCTTATCACCTACCTACTCATCCTGTTGCTTAGAACCTGCCTACTTATTCTGCTGCTTATCACCTACCTACTCATCCTGTTGCTTAGAACCTGCCTACTCATCCTGCTGCTTATTACCTGCCTACTCATCCTGCTGCTTATTACCTACCTACTCATCCTGCTGCTTATTACCTACCTACTCATCCTGTTGCTTAGAACCTGCCTACTCATCCTGCTGCTTATTACCTACCTACTCATCCTGCTGCTTCTCGCCTGCCTACTCACCTGCCTACTCATCCTGCTGCTTATTACCTACCTACTCATCCTGCTGCTTATTACCTACCTACTCATCCTGCTGCTTATTACCTACCTACTCATCCTGTTGCTTAGAACCTGCCTACTCATCCTGCTGCTTATTACCTACCTACTCATCCTGCTGCTTCTCGCCTGCCTACTCATGCTGCCGCTTATTACCTGCCTACTCATCCTGCTGCTTATCACCTGCCTATTCATCCTGCTGCTTATCGCCTGCCTACTCATCCTGTTGCTTATTACCTACCAACTCATCCTGCTGCTTATCGCCTGCCTACTCATCCTGCTGCTTATCTCCTGTCTACTCATCCTGCTGCTTATTACCTACCAACTCATCCTGCTGCTTATCGCCTGCCTACTCTTCCTGCTGCTTATTACCTACCTACTCATCCTGCTGCCTATCACCTACCAACTCATCCTGCTGCTTATCGCCTGCCTACTCATCCTGTTGCTTATTATCTACCTACTCATTCAGCTGTTTATCACCTGCCTACTCATCCTGCTGCTTATTACTTACCTACTC
Organism: Bombina bombina; assembly: GCF_027579735.1. NCBI lineage: Eukaryota > Metazoa > Chordata > Amphibia > Anura > Bombinatoridae > Bombina > Bombina bombina. The sequence continues at coordinate 264,595,279 of NC_069506.1, read as the reverse complement.
ATCCTGTTGCTTAGAACCTGCCTACTCATCCTGCTGCTTATCTCCTGTCTACTCATCCTGCTGCTTATCTCCTGCCTACTCATCCTGCTGCTTATTACCTACCAACACATCCTGCTGCTTATCGCCTGCCTACTCATCCTGCTGCTTATTACCTACCTACTCATCCTGTTGCTTATCACCTGCCTACTCATCCTGCTGCTTATTACCTACCTACTCATCCTGCTGCTTATCACCTGCCTACTCATCATGCTGCTTATTAGCTACTCATCCTGTTGCTTATCACCTGCCTACTCATCCTGTTGCTTATTACCTGCCTACTCATCCTGTTGCTTATCGCCTGCCTACTCATCTTGCTGCTTATTACCTGCCTACTAATCCTGGTGCTTATCGCCTGCCTACTCATCCTGCTGCTTATTACCTACCTACTCATCCTGTTGCTTAGAACCTGCCTACTCATCCTGCTGCTTATCACCTACCTACTCATCCTGTTGCATAGAACCTGCCTACTTATTCTGCTGCTTATCACCTACCTACTCATCCTGTTGCTTAGAACCTGCCTACTCATCCTGCTGCTTATTACCTGCCTACTCATCCTGCTGCTTATTACCTACCTACTCATCCTGCTGCTTATTACCTACCTACTCATCCTGTTGCTTAGAACCTGCCTACTCATCCTGCTGCTTATTACCTACCTACTCATCCTGCTGCTTCTCGCCTGCCTACTCACCTGCCTACTCATCCTGCTGCTTATTGCCTACCTACTCATCCTGCTGCTTATTACCTACCTACTCATGCTGCTGCTTATTACCTACCTACTCATCCTGTTGCTTAGAACCTGCCTACTCATCCTGCTGCTTATTACCTACCTACTCATCCTGCTGCTTCTCGCCTGCCTACTCATGCTGCCGCTTATTACCTGCCTACTCATCCTGCTGCTTATCGCCTGCCTACTCATCCTGTTGCTTATTACCTACATACTCATCCTGTTGCTTAAAACCTGCCTACTCATCCTGCTGCTTATTACCTACCTACTCATCCTGTTGCTTATCACCTGCCTACTTATCCTGCTGCTTATTACCTACCTACTTATCCTGTTGCTTATCACCTGCCTCCTCATTCTGCTGCTTATTACCTACCAACTAATCCTGCTGCTTATCACCTACCTACTCATCCTGCTGCATATTACCTACCTACTCATCCTGTTGCTTATCACCTGCCTACTCATCCTGCTGCTTATTACCTACCAACTCATCCTGCTGCTTATGGCCTGCCTACTCATCCTGCTGCTTATTACCTACCTACTCATCCTGCTGCCTATCACCTGCCTACTCATCCTGCTGCTTATTATCTGCCTACTCATCCTGTTGCTTATTACCTACCAACTCATCCTGCTGCTTATCGCCTGCCTACTCATCCTGTTGCTTATTACCTACCAACTCATCCTGCTGCTTATCGCCTGCCTACTCATCCTGCTGCTTATTACCTACCTACTCATCCTGCTGCTTATCGCCTGCCTACTCATCCTGCTGCTTATTACCTACCTACTCATCCTGCTGCTTATCGCCTGCCTACTCATCCTGTTGCTTATTACCTACCTACTCATTCTGCTGTTTATCACCTGCCTACTCATCCTGCTGCTTATTACCTACCTACTCATCCTGTTGCTTAGAACCTGCCTACTCATCCTGCTGCTTATCTCCTGCCTACTCATCCTGCTGCTTATTACCTACCAACTCATCCTGCTGCTTATCGCCTGCCTACTCATCCTGCTGCTTATTACCTACCTACTCATCCTGCTGCCTATCACCTACCAACTCATCCTGCTGCTTATCGCCTGCCTACTCATCCTGTTGCTTATTACCTACCTACTCATTCTGCTGTTTATCACCTGCCTACTCATCCTGCTGCTTATTACTTACCTACTCATTCTGTTGCTTAGAACCTGCCTACTCATCCTGCTGCTTACCTCCTGTCTACTCATCCTGCTGCTTATCTCCTGCCTACTCATCCTGCTGCTTATTACCTACCAACACATCCTGCTGCTTATCGCCTGCCTACTCATCCTGCTGCTTATTACCTACCTACTCATCCTGTTGCTTATCACCTGCCTACTCATCCTGCTGCTTATTACCTACCTACTCATCCTGCTGCTTATCACCTGCCTACTCATGCTGCTGCTTATTACCTACCTACTCATCCTGTTGCTTATCACCTGCCTACTCATCCTGTTGCTTATCACCTGCCTACTCATCCTGTTGCTTATCGCCTGCCTACTCATCCTGCTGCTTATTACCTGCCTACTAATCCTGGTGCTTATCGCCTGCCTACTCATCCTGCTGCTTATTACCTACTTACTCATCCTGTTGCTTAGAACCTGCCTACACATCCTGCTGCTTATCACCTACCTACTCATCCTGTTGCTTAGAACCTGCCTACTTATTCTGCTGCTTATCACCTACCTACTCATCCTGTTGCTTAGAACCTGCCTACTCATCCTGCTGCTTATTACCTGCCTACTCATCCTGCTGCTTATTACCTACCAACTCATCCTGCTGCTTATCGCCTGCCTACTCATCCTGCTGCTTATTACCTACCTACTCATCCTGTTGCTTATCACCTGCCTACTCATCCTGCTGCTTATTACCTACCTACTCATCCTGCTGCTTATCACCTGCCTACTCATCCTGCTGCTTATTACCTACCTACTCATCCTGTTGCTTAGAACCTGCCTACTTATTCTGCTGCTTATCACCTACATACTCATCCTGTTGCTTAGAACCTGCCTACTCATCCTGCTGCTTATTACCTACCTACTCATCCTGCTGCTTATTACCTACCTACTCATCCTGTTGCTTAGAACCTGCCTACTCATCCTGCTGCTTATTACCTACCTACTCATCCTGCTGCTTCTCGCCTGCCTACTCACCTGCCTACTCATCCTGCTGCTTATTACCTACCTACTCATCCTGCTGCTTATTACCTACCTACTCATCCTGTTGCTTAGAACCTGCCTACTCATCCTGCTGCTTATTACCTACCTACTCATCCTGCTGCTTCTCGTCTGCCTACTCACCTGCCTACTCATCCTGCTGCTTATTACCTACCTACTCATCCTGTTGCTTATCATCTGGCAACTCATCCTGTTGCTTATCATCTGCCTACTCATCCTGCTGCTTATTACCTGCCTACTCATCCTGCTGCTTATCGCCTGCCTACTCATCCTGCTGCTTATTACCTACCTACTCATCCTGTTGCTTAGAACCTGCCTACTCATCCTGCTGCTTATTACCTACCAACACATCCTGCTGCTTATCGCCTGCCTACTCATCCTGCTGCTTATTACCTACCTACTCATCCTGTTGCTTATCACCTGCCTACTCATCCTGCTGCTTATTACCTACCTACTCATCCTGCTGCTTATCACCTGCCTACTCATGCTGCTGCTTATTACCTACCTACTCATCCTGTTGCTTATCACCTGCCTACTCATCCTGTTGCTTATCACCTGCCTACTCATCCTGTTGCTTATCGCCTGCCTACTCATCCTGCTGCTTATTACCTACCTACTAATCCTGGTGCTTATCGCCTGCCTACTCATCCTGCTGCTTATTACCTACCTACTCATCCTGTTGCTTAGAACCTGCCTACTCATCCTGCTGCTTATCACCTACCTACTCATCCTGTTGCTTAGAACCTGCCTACTTATTCTGCTGCTTATCACCTACCTACTCATCCTGTTGCTTAGAACCTGCCTACTCATCCTGCTGCTTATTACCTGCCTACTCATCCTGCTGCTTATTACCTACCAACACATCCTGCTGCTTATCGCCTGCCTACTCATCCTGCTGCTTATTACCTACCTACTCATCCTGTTGCTTATCACCTGCCTACTCATCCTGCTGCTTATTACCTACCTACTCATCCTACCTGCCTACTCATCCTGCTGCTTATTACCTACCTACTCATCCTGCTGCTTATTACCTACCTACTCATCCTGTTGCTTAGAACCTGCCTACTCATCCTGCTGCTTATTACCTACCTACTCATCCTGCTGCTTCTCGTCTGCCTACTCACCTGCCTACTCATCCTGCTGCTTATTACCTACCTACTCATCCTGCTGCTTATTACCTACCTACTCATGCTGCTGCTTATTACCTACCTACTCATCCTGTTGCTTATTACCTGCCTAACTCATCCTGCTGCTTATCACCTGCCTACTCATCCTGCTGCTTATCACCTGCCTATTCATGCTGCTGCTTATTACCTACCTACTCATCCTGTTGCTTATCACCTGCCTACTCATCCTGTTGCTTATCACCTGCCTACTCATCCTGTTGCTTATCGCCTGCCTACTCATCCTGCTGCTTATTACCTGCCTACTAATCCTGGTGCTTATCGCCTGCCTACTCATCCTGCTGCTTATTACCTACTTACTCATCCTGTTGCTTAGAACCTGCCTACTCATCCTGCTGCTTATCACCTACCTACTCATCCTGTTGCTTAGAACCTGCCTACTTATTCTGCTGCTTATCACCTACCTACTCATCCTGTTGCTTAGAACCTGCCTACTCATCCTGCTGCTTATTACCTGCCTACTCATCCTGCTGCTTATTACCTACCAACACATCCTGCTGCTTATCGCCTGCCTACTCATCCTGCTGCTTATTACCTACCTACTCATCCTGTTGCTTATCACCTGCCTACTCATCCTGCTGCTTATTACCTACCTACGCATCCTGCTGCTTATCACCTGCCTACTCATGCTGCTGATTATTACCTACCTACTCATCCTGTTGCTTAGAACCTGCCTACTTATTCTGCTGCTTATCACCTACCTACTCATCCTGTTGCTTAGAACCTGCCTACTCATCCTGCTGCTTATTACCTACCTACTCATCCTGCTGCTTATTACCTACCTACTCATCCTGTTGCTTAGAACCTGCCTACTCATCCTGCTGCTTATTACCTACCTACTCATCCTGCTGCTACTCGCCTGCCTACTCACCTGCCTACTCATCCTGCTGCTTATTACCTACCTACTCATCCTGCTGCTTATTACCTACCTACTCATCCTGTTGCTTAGAACCTGCCTACTCATCCTGCTGCTTATTACCTACCTACTCATCCTGCTGCTTCTCGTCTGCCTACTCACCTGCCTACTCATCCTGCTGCTTATTACCTACCTACTCATCCTGTTGCTTATCATCTGGCAACTCATCCTGTTGCTTATCATCTGCCTACTCATCCTGCTGCTTATTACCTGCCTAACTCATCCTGCTGCTTATCGCCTGCCTACTCATCCTGCTGCTTATTACCTACCTACTCATCCTGTTGCTTAGAACCTGCCTACTCATCCTGCTGCTTATTACCTACCAACACATCCTGCTGCTTATCGCCTGCCTACTCATCCTGCTGCTTATTACCTACCTACTCATCCTGTTGCTTATCACCTGCCTACTCATCCTGCTGCTTATTACCTACCTACTCATCCTGCTGCTTATCACCTGCCTATTCATGCTGCTGCTTATTACCTACCTACTCATCCTGTTGCTTATCACCTGCCTACTCATCCTGTTGCTTATCACCTGCCTACTCATCCTGTTGCTTATCGCCTGCCTACTCATCCTGCTGCTTATTACCTGCCTACTAATCCTGGTGCTTATCGCCTGCCTACTCATCCTGCTGCTTATTACCTACTTACTCATCCTGTTGCTTAGAACCTGCCTACTCATCCTGCTGCTTATCACCTACCTACTCATCCTGTTGCTTAGAACCTGCCTACTTATTCTGCTGCTTATCACCTACCTACTCATCCTGTTGCTTAGAACCTGCCTACTCATCCTGCTGCTTATTACCTGCCTACTCATCCTGCTGCTTATTACCTACCAACACATCCTGCTGCTTATCGCCTGCCTACTCATCCTGCTGCTTATTACCTACCTACTCATCCTGTTGCTTATCACCTGCCTACTCATCCTGCTGCTTATTACCTACCTACTCATCCTACCTGCCTACTCATCCTGCTGCTTATTACCTACCTACTCATCCTGCTGCTTATTACCTACCTACTTATCCTGTTGCTTAGAACCTGCCTACTCATCCTGCTGCTTATTACCTACCTACTCATCCTGCTGCTTCTCGTCTGCCTACTCACCTGCCTACTCATCCTGCTGCTTATCACCTACCTACTCATCCTGTTGCTTAGAACCTGCCTACTTATTCTGCTGCTTATCACCTACCTACTCATCCTGTTGCTTAGAACCTGCCTACTCATCCTGCTGCTTATTACCTGCCTACTCATCCTGCTGCTTATTACCTACCTACTCATCCTGCTGCTTATTACCTACCTACTCATCCTGTTGCTTAGAACCTGCCTACTCATCCTGCTGCTTATTACCTACCTACTCATCCTGCTGCTTCTCGCCTGCCTACTCACCTGCCTACTCATCCTGCTGCTTATTACCTACCTACTCATCCTGCTGCTTATTACCTACCTACTCATCCTGCTGCTTATTACCTACCTACTCATCCTGTTGCTTAGAACCTGCCTACTCATCCTGCTGCTTATTACCTACCTACTCATCCTGCTGCTTCTCGCCTGCCTACTCATGCTGCCGCTTATTACCTGCCTACTCATCCTGCTGCTTATCACCTGCCTATTCATCCTGCTGCTTATCGCCTGCCTACTCATCCTGTTGCTTATTACCTACTAACTCATCCTGCTGCTTATCGCCTGCCTACTCATCCTGCTGCTTATCTCCTGTCTACTCATCCTGCTGCTTATTACCTACCAACTCATCCTGCTGCTTATCGCCTGCCTACTCTTCCTGCTGCTTATTACCTACCTACTCATCCTGCTGCCTATCACCTACCAACTCATCCTGCTGCTTATCGCCTGCCTACTCATCCTGTTGCTTATTATCTACCTACTCATTCAGCTGTTTATCACCTGCCTACTCATCCTGCTGCTTATTACTTACCTACTCATCCTGTTGCTTAGAACCTGCCTACTCATCCTGCTGCTTATCTCCTGTCTACTCATCCTGCTGCTTATCTCCTGCCTACTCATCCTGCTGCTTATTACCTACCAACACATCCTGCTGCTTATCGCCTGCCTACTCATCCTGCTGCTTATTACCTACCTACTCATCCTGTTGCTTATCACCTGCCTACTCATCCTGCTGCTTATTACCTACCTACTCATCCTGCTGCTTATCACCTGCCTACTCATCATGCTGCTTATTAGCTACTAATCCTGGTGCTTATCGCCTGCCTACTCATCCTGCTGCTTATTACCTACCTACTCATCCTGTTGCTTAGAACCTGCCTACTCATCCTGCTGCTTATCACCTACCTACTCATCCTGTTGCATAGAACCTGCCTACTTATTCTGCTGCTTATCACCTACCTACTCATCCTGTTGCTTAGAACCTGCCTACTCATCCTGCTGCTTATTACCTGCCTACTCATCCTGCTGCTTATTACCTACCTACTCATCCTGCTGCTTATTACCTACCTACTCATCCTGTTGCTTAGAACCTGCCTACTCATCCTGCTGCTTATTACCTACCTACTCATCCTGCTGCTTCTCGCCTGCCTACTCACCTGCCTACTCATCCTGCTGCTTATTGCCTACCTACTCATCCTGCTGCTTATTACCTACCTACTCATGCTGCTGCTTATTACCTACCTACTCATCCTGTTGCTTAGAACCTGCCTACTCATCCTGCTGCTTATTACCTACCTACTCATCCTGCTGCTTCTCGCCTGCCTACTCATGCTGCCGCTTATTACCTGCCTACTCATCCTGCTGCTTATCGCCTGCCTACTCATCCTGTTGCTTATTACCTACATACTCATCCTGTTGCTTAAAACCTGCCTACTCATCCTGCTGCTTATTACCTACCTACTCATCCTGTTGCTTATCACCTGCCTACTTATCCTGCTGCTTATTACCTACCTACTTATCCTGTTGCTTATCACCTGCCTCCTCATTCTGCTGCTTATTACCTACCAACTAATCCTGCTGCTTATCACCTACCTACTCATCCTGCTGCATATTACCTACCTACTCATCCTGTTGCTTATCACCTGCCTACTCATCCTGCTGCTTATTACCTACCAACTCATCCTGCTGCTTATGGCCTGCCTACTCATCCTGCTGCTTATTACCTACCTACTCATCCTGCTGCCTATCACCTGCCTACTCATCCTGCTGCTTATTATCTGCCTACTCATCCTGTTGCTTATTACCTACCAACTCATCCTGCTGCTTATCGCCTGCCTACTCATCCTGTTGCTTATTACCTACCAACTCATCCTGCTGCTTATCGCCTGCCTACTCATCCTGCTGCTTATTACCTACCTACTCATCCTGCTGCTTATCGCCTGCCTACTCATCCTGCTGCTTATTACCTACCTACTCATCCTGCTGCTTATCGCCTGCCTACTCATCCTGTTGCTTATTACCTACCTACTCATTCTGCTGTTTATCACCTGCCTACTCATCCTGCTGCTTATTACCTACCTACTCATCCTGTTGCTTAGAACCTGCCTACTCATCCTGCTGCTTATCTCCTGTCTACTCATCCTGCTGCTTATTACCTACCAACTCATCCTGCTGCTTATCGCCTGCCTACTCTTCCTGCTGCTTATTACCTACCTACTCATCCTGCTGCCTATCACCTACCAACTCATCCTGCTGCTTATCGCCTGCCTACTCATCCTGTTGCTTATTACCTACCTACTCATTCTGCTGTTTATCACCTGCCTACTCATCCTGCTGCTTATTACTTACCTACTCATCCTGTTGCTTAGAACCTGCCTACTCATCCTGCTGCTTACCTCCTGTCTACTCATCCTGCTGCTTATCTCCTGCCTACTCATCCTGCTGCTTATTACCTACCAACACATCCTGCTGCTTATCGCCTGCCTACTCATCCTGCTGCTTATTACCTACCTACTCATCCTGTTGCTTATCACCTGCCTACTCATCCTGCTGCTTATTACCTACCTACTCATCCTGCTGCTTATCACCTGCCTACTCATGCTGCTGCTTATTACCTACCTACTCATCCTGTTGCTTATCACCTGCCTACTCATCCTGTTGCTTATCACCTGCCTACTCATCCTGTTGCTTATCGCCTGCCTACTCATCCTGCTGCTTATTACCTGCCTACTAATCCTGGTGCTTATCGCCTGCCTACTCATCCTGCTGCTTATTACCTACTTACTCATCCTGTTGCTTAGAACCTGCCTACACATCCTGCTGCTTATCACCTACCTACTCATCCTGTTGCTTAGAACCTGCCTACTTATTCTGCTGCTTATCACCTACCTACTCATCCTGTTGCTTAGAACCTGCCTACTCATCCTGCTGCTTATTACCTGCCTACTCATCCTGCTGCTTATTACCTACCAACACATCCTGCTGCTTATCGCCTGCCTACTCATCCTGCTGCTTATTACCTACCTACTCATCCTGTTGCTTATCACCTGCCTACTCATCCTGCTGCTTATTACCTACCTACTCATCCTGCTGCTTATCACCTGCCTACTCATGCTGCTGCTTATTACCTACCTACTCATCCTGTTGCTTAGAACCTGCCTACTTATTCTGCTGCTTATCACCTACATACTCATCCTGTTGCTTAGAACCTGCCTACTCATCCTGCTGCTTATTACCTACCTACTCATCCTGCTGCTTATTACCTACCTACTCATCCTGTTGCTTAGAACCTGCCTACTCATCCTGCTGCTTATTACCTACCTACTCATCCTGCTGCTACTCGCCTGCCTACTCACCTGCCTACTCATCCTGCTGCTTATTACCTACCTACTCATCCTGCTGCTTATTACCTACCTACTCATCCTGTTGCTTAGAACCTGCCTACTCATCCTGCTGCTTATTACCTACCTACTCATCCTGCTGTTTCTCGTCTGCCTACTCACCTGCCTACTCATCCTGCTGCTTATTACCTACCTACTCATCCTGTTGCTTATCATCTGGCAACTCATCCTGTTGCTTATCATCTGCCTACTCATCCTGCTGCTTATTACCTGCCTAACTCATCCTGCTGCTTATCACCTGCCTACTCATCCTGCTGCTTATTACCTACCTACTCATCCTGTTGCTTAGAACCTGCCTACTCATCCTGCTGCTTATTACCTACCAACACATCCTGCTGCTTATCGCCTGCCTACTCATCCTGCTGCTTATTACCTACCTACTCATCCTGTTGCTTATCACCTGCCTACTCATCCTGCTGCTTATTACCTACCTACTCATCCTGCTGCTTATCACCTGCCTATTCATGCTGCTGCTTATTACCTACCTACTCATCCTGTTGCTTATCACCTGCCTACTCATCCTGTTGCTTATCACCTGCCTACTCATCCTGTTGCTTATCGCCTGCCTACTCATCCTGCTGCTTATTACCTGCCTACTAATCCTGGTGCTTATCGCCTGCCTACTCATCCTGCTGCTTATTACCTACCTACTCATCCTGTTGCTTAGAACCTGCCTACTCATCCTGCTGCTTATCACCTACCTACTCATCCTGTTGCTTAGAACCTGCCTACTTATTCTGCTGCTTATCACCTACCTACTCATCCTGTTGCTTAGAACCTGCCTACTCATCCTGCTGCTTATTACCTGCCTACTCATCCTGCTGCTTATTACCTACCAACACATCCTGCTGCTTATCGCCTGCCTACTCATCCTGCTGCTTATTACCTACCTACTCATCCTGTTGCTTATCACCTGCCTACTCATCCTGCTGCTTATTACCTACCTACTCATCCTACCTGCCTACTCATCCTGCTGCTTATTACCTACCTACTCATCCTGCTGCTTATTACCTACCTACTTATCCTGTTGCTTAGAACCTGCCTACTCATCCTGCTGCTTATTACCTACCTACTCATCCTGCTGCTTCTCGTCTGCCTACTCACCTGCCTACTCATCCTGCTGCTTATTACCTACCTACTCATCCTGCTGCTTATTACCTACCTACTCATGCTGCTGCTTATTACCTACCTACTCATCCTGTTGCTTATTACCTGCCTAACTCATCCTGCTGCTTATCACCTGCCTACTCATCCTGCTGCTTATCACCTGCCTATTCATGCTGCTGCTTATTACCTACCTACTCATCCTGTTGCTTATCACCTGCCTACTCATCCTGTTGCTTATCACCTGCCTACTCATCCTGTTGCTTATCGCCTGCCTACTCATCCTGCTGCTTATTACCTGCCTACTAATCCTGGTGCTTATCGCCTGCCTACTCATCCTGCTGCTTATTACCTACCTACTCATCCTGTTGCTTAGAACCTGCCTACTCATCCTGCTGCTTATCACCTACCTACTCATCCTGTTGCTTAGAACCTGCCTACTTATTCTGCTGCTTATCACCTACCTACTCATCCTGTTGCTTAGAACCTGCCTACTCATCCTGCTGCTTATTACCTGCCTACTCATCCTGCTGCTTATTACCTACCAACTCATCCTGCTGCTTATCACCTGCCTACTCATCCTGCTGCTTATTACCTACCTACTCATCCTGTTGCTTATCACCTGCCTACTCATCCTGCTGCTTATTACCTACCTACGCATCCTGCTGCTTATCACCTGCCTACTCATGCTGCTGCTTATTACCTACCTACTCATCCTGTTGCTTAGAACCTGCCTACTTATTCTGCTGCTTATCACCTACCTACTCATCCTGTTGCTTAGAACCTGCCTACTCATCCTGCTGCTTATTACCTACCTACTCATCCTGCTGCTTATTACCTACCTACTCATCCTGTTGCTTAGAACCTGCCTACTCATCCTGCCGCTTATTACCTACCTACTCATCCTGCTGCTACTCGCCTGCCTACTCACCTGCCTACTCATCCTGCTGCTTATTACCTACCTACTCATCCTGCTGCTTATTACCTACCTACTTATCCTGTTGCTTAGAACCTGCCTACTCATCCTGCTGCTTATTACCTACCTACTCATCCTGCTGTTTCTCGTCTGCCTACTCACCTGCCTACTCATCCTGCTGCTTATTACCTACCTACTCATCCTGTTGCTTATCATCTGGCAACTCATCCTGTTGCTTATCATCTGCCTACTCATCCTGCTGCTTATTACCTGCCTAACTCATCCTGCTGCTTATCGCCTGCCTACTCATCCTGCTGCTTATTACCTACCTACTCATCCTGTTGCTTAGAACCTGCCTACTCATCCTGCTGCTTATTACCTACCAACACATCCTGCTGCTTATCGCCTGCCTACTCATCCTGCTGCTTATTACCTACCTACTCATCCTGTTGCTTATCACCTGCCTACTCATCCTGCTGCTTATTACCTACCTACTCATCCTGCTGCTTATCACCTGCCTATTCATGCTGCTGCTTATTACCTACCTACTCATCCTGTTGCTTATCACCTGCCTACTCATCCTGTTGCTTATCACCTGCCTACTCATCCTGTTGCTTATCGCCTGCCTACTCATCCTGCTGCTTATTACCTGCCTACTAATCCTGGTGCTTATCGCCTGCCTACTCATCCTGCTGCTTATTACCTACTTACTCATCCTGTTGCTTAGAACCTGCCTACTCATCCTGCTGCTTATCACCTACCTACTCATCCTGTTGCTTAGAACCTGCCTACTTATTCTGCTGCTTATCACCTACCTACTCATCCTGTTGCTTAGAACCTGCCTACTCATCCTGCTGCTTATTACCTGCCTACTCATCCTGCTGCTTATTACCTACCAACACATCCTGCTGCTTATCGCCTGCCTACTCATCCTGCTGCTTATTACCTACCTACTCATCCTGTTGCTTATCACCTGCCTACTCATCCTGCTGCTTATTACCTACCTACTCATCCTACCTGCCTACTCATCCTGCTGCTTATTACCTACCTACTCATCCTGCTGCTTATTACCTACCTACTTATCCTGTTGCTTAGAACCTGCCTACTCATCCTGCTGCTTATTACCTACCTACTCATCCTGCTGCTTCTCGTCTGCCTACTCACCTGCCTACTCATCCTGCTGCTTATTACCTACCTACTCATCCTGTTGCTTATCATCTGGCAACTCATCCTGTTGCTTATCATCTGCCTACTCATCCTGCTGCTTATTACCTGCCTAACTCATCCTGCTGCTTATCACCTGCCTACTCATCCTGCTGCTTATTACCTACCTACTCATCCTGTTGCTTAGAACCTGCCTACTCATCCTGCTGCTTATCACCTACCTACTCATCCTGTTGCTTAGCACCTGCCTACTCATCCTGCTGCTTTTTACCTACCTACTCATCCTGTTGCTTATCACCTGCCTACTCATCCAGCTGCTTATTACCTGCCTACTCATCCTGCTGCTTATTACCTACCTACTCATCCTGTTGCTTAGAACCTGCATACTCCTCCTGCTGCTTATTACCTACCTACTCATCCTGCTGCTTCTCGCCTACCTACTCATCCTGCTGCTTATCGCCTGCCTACTCATCCTGCTGCTTATTACCTACCTACTCACCCTGCTGCTTATCGCCTGCCTACTCCTCTTGCTGCTTATTACCTGCCTACTCATCCTGCTGCTTATCACCTACCTACTCATCCTGTTGCTTAGAACCTGCCTACTTATTCTGCTGCTTATCACCTACCTACTCATCCTGTTGCTTAGAACCTGCCTACTCATCCTGCTGCTTATTACCTGCCTACTCTTCCTGCTGCTTATTACCTACCTACTCATCCTGTTGCTTAGAACCTGCCTACTCATCCTGCTGCTTATTACCTACCTACTCATCCTGCTGCTTTTCGCCTGCCTACTCACCTGCCTACTCATCCTGCTGCTTATTACCTACCTACTCATTCTGTTGCTTATCACCTGGGTACTCATCCTGTTGCTTATCATCTGCCTACTCATCCTGCTGCTTATTACCTGCCTACTCATCCTGCTGCTTATCGCCTGCCTACTCATCCTGCTTATTACCTACCTACTCATCCTGTTGCTTAGAACCTGCCTACTCATCCTGCTGCTTATCACCTACCTACTCATCCTGTTGCTTAGCACCTGCCTACTCATCCTGCTGCTTATAACCTACCTACTCATCCTGTTGCTTATCAACTGCCTACTCATCCAGCTGCTTATTACCTGCCTACTCATCCTGCTGCTTATTACCTACCTACTCATCCTGTTGCTTAGAACCTGCCTACTCATCCTGCTGCTTATTACCTACCTACTTATCCTGCTGCTTCTCGCCTACCTACTCATCCTGCTGCTTATCGCCTGCCTACTCATCCTGCTGCTTATTACCTACCTACTCACCCTGCTGCTTATCGCCTGCCTACTCCTCTTGCTGCTTATTACCTGCCTACTCATCCTGCTGCTTATAACCTACCTACTCGTCCTGCTGCTTATAACCTGCCTACTCATCCTGCTGCTTATTACCTACCTACTCATCCTGCTGCTTATTACCTACCTACTCATCCTGCTGCTTCTCGCCTGCCTTCTCATCCTGCTGCTTATTACCTGCCTACTCATCCTGCTGATTATCACCTGTCTACTTATCCTGCTGCTTATTACCTGCCTACTCATCCTGATGATTATCACCTGCCTACTAATCCTGCTGCTTATTACCTACCTACTCATCCTGCTGCTTATCGCCTGCCTACTCATCTTGCTGCTTATTATCTGCCTACTCATCCTGCTGCTTATTACCTACCTACTCATTGTGCTGATTATCGACTGTCTACTCATCCTGCTGCTCAGCAAGAATGCTCAGAAATGGTTAACTGCAGAACAGAACTGTAGGTTTGGAGCCCTGTTTAATGTAGCAAGAGAATGCTAAGGAATGACTAACTAACTATAGAACATGAACTGTAGGCCTCGAGCCCTAACTTGTGTAGCAAGAGAATGCTAAGCAAGGACTAACTGTAGAACATGAACTGTAGGGCCAGAGCCCTGAATTGTGTAGCAAGAGAATGCTAAGCAAGGACTAACTTTAGAACATGAACTGTATGGCCAGAGCCCTGACTTGTGTAGCAAGAGAATGCTAAGCAAAGACTAGCTGTCGAACATGAACTGTATGGCCAGAGCCCTGACTTGTGTAGCAAGAGAATGCTAAGCAAGGACTAACTGTAGAACATGAACTGTAGGGACAGAGTCTTGAATTATATAGCAAGAGAATGCTAAGCAAGGACTAACTGTAGAACATGAACTGTAGGAACAGAGCCCTGACTTGTGTAGCAAGAGAATGCTAAGCAAAGACTAGCTGTAGAACATGAACTGTATGGCCAGAGCCCTGACTTGTGTAGCAAGAGAATGCTAAGCAAGGACTAACTGTAGAACATGAACTGTAGGAACAGAGCCTTGAATTGTGTAGCAAGAGAATGCTAAGCAAGGACTAGCTATAGAACATGAACTGTAGGAACAGAGCCCTGAATTGTATAGCAAGAGAATGCTAAGCAAGGACTAACTGTAGAACATGAACTTTAGGGACGGAGTCTTGAATTATATAGCAAGAGAATGCTAAGCAAGGACTAACTGTAAATCATATGCTGTAGGGCCAGAGCCCTGAATTGTAAAGCAAGAGAATGCTAAGCAAGGACTAACTGTAGATCATGTGCTGTAGGGCCAGAGCCCTGAATTGTATAGCAAGAGAATGCTAAGCAAGGACTAACTGTAGATCATGTGTTGTAGGGCCAGAGCCCTGAATTATATAGCAAGAGAATGCTAAGCAAGGACTAACTGTAGATCATGAACTGTAGGAACAGATCCCTGAATTATATAGCAAGAGAATGTTAAGCAAGGACTAACTGTAGATCATGAGCTGTAAGGCCGAAGTCCTGACTTGTGTAGCACGAGAATGCTAAGCAAGGACTAACTATAGAGCATGAACTGAAGGGCCAAATACCTAACTTGTGTAGCAAGAGAATGCTAAGCAATGACTAACTGTAGATCATGTGCCGTAGGGCCAGAGCCCTGAATTGTATAGCAAGAGAATGCTAAGCAAGGACTAGCTGTAAAACATGAGCTGTATGACCAGAGCCCTGAATTGTATAGCAGAGCCCTGACTTGTGTAGCAAGAGAATGCTAAGCAAAGACTAGCTGTAGAACATGAACTGTATGGCCAGAGCCCTGACTTGTGTAGCAAGAGAATGCTAAGCAAGGACTAACTGTAGAACATGAACTGTAGGAACAGAGCCTTGAATTGTGTAGCAAGAGAATGCTAAGCAAGGACTAGCTGTAGAACATGAACTGTAGGAACAGAGCCCTGAATTGTATAGCAAGAGAATGCTAAGCAAGGACTAACTGTAGAACATGAACTGTAGGGACGGAGTCTTGAATTATATAGCAAGAGAATGCTAAGCAAGGACTAACTGTAAATCATATGCTCTAGGGCCAGAGCCCTGAATTGTAAAGCAAGAGAATGCTAAGCAAGGACTAACTGTAGATCATGTGCTGTAGGGCCGGAGCCCTGAATTGTAAAGCAAGAGAATGCTAAGCAAGGACTAACTGTAGATCATGTGCTGTAGGGCCAGAGCCCTGAATTATATAGCAAGAGAATGCTAAGCAAGGACTAACTGTAGATCATGTGCTGTAGGGCCAGAGCCCTGAATTATATAGCAAGAGAATGTTAAGCAAGGACTAACTGTAGATCATGAGCTGTAAGGCCGAAGTCCTGACTTTTGTAGCAAGAGAATGCTAAGCAAGGACTAACTATAGAGCATGAACTGAAAGGCCAAATACCTAACTTGTGTAGCAAGAGAATGCTAAGCAATGACTAACTGTAGATCATGTGCCGTAGGGCCAGAGCCCTAAATTGTATAGCAAGAGAATGCTAAGCAATGACTAGCTGTAGATCATGAGCTGTAAGGCCGGAGTCCTGACTTGTGTAGCAAGAGAATGCTAAGCAAGGACTAACTGTAGATTATGAGCTGTAAGGCCGGAGTCCTGACTTGTGTAGCAAGAGAATGCTAAGCAAGGACTAACTAACTATAGAGCATGAACTGAAGGGCCAAAGACCTAACTTGTGCGGCAATAGAATGCTAAGAATGGACTAACGGTAGAACATGAACTGTACATAAAAGTCAAGAGCTAACAAGTGATTTCTGAGCAGGGTTGTAACTGCAAAAGAAGAACTGTAGAACTGGTGCTCTGGTAAAGGCTGATAAAAGAATGGTTAAGAGCCACTTCTCACAGATGATAGATACAAGGCTGACCAAGTGTTTAAAAGTAGTAAGCTGATTGGAAGCCAAGGCAGGTGATGTATCTAAAGTGGTAACAGAAGGTCATGAAAGATGGCAGATGAACTGAATCTCCAAACCAAAGGAAGCAAAATGGAACATCAAGTACATGTATTTAGGGACATTTGGCTTTGACTACCTTAACTACTGCACCAATAACTAAAAATGTTAAGTTTTGCCCACAAGATACAGCCAAGTAACAAACATAACTTTGAGAAACCTACATAGCACAAAGGACTACAGGCTTATTTGGTTGTGAACCTGGTAAATGCATTGGTACTCAATGGCCCTATATTTAAATCCAATCATAGAACTTGTAGAATCAGCAATAATCTTTCGAAAACTATTACAAAAAAAAATAGTATACTGTTGCTAGAATATAATGATAAAGGAGTGCCATTTTTAAATTATATTAAATGGCTCTTTTTTCAAGTAATTGTAATAATATGTTCATATTCATATTCAACATTAAACTGATATGGTGAAATAATAAAAAAGTAATATCTAGTCATTCTTTTTTTTTTTTTTAACAAGCAAATTATCTTCAGGTCCAGAAGAATGAAGCATTTAAAAGATTAACTTACATATGACATCCAAGTAAACTCTGTCACTAGTCTCTTCATTGACCTCATTTATGACAGTGCAGGTGTACCAGCCAATGTGTGATCGGTTAACTGCTGTCAGGATAGCCAGGTTTCCAGTAGCCTCTGTGACAGGGAATGTACCCTCTTTAACTGTGTGTCTGTTCCAGACATATTCAATAGGACCTGTGCCATCTCTAACTGTACAGGTCAGCAATACTGGTGACCCTTCCACTGGGACTGAGTCGTTAATTTGTAGATTCGGCTTCAGAACCGGAACTGTAAGAAAAGAAGAACAGGTGAGTTTAGTAGAGGCTGAGTACTTTCAGCTCATATATATCAACACAGATATATAATCTGGTTACACTCGATGAATTGTTTTATAAATCAAATACCAAACAGAACCTAATGTTTCCCGGCAGATGCAAGCCTTGTATAGTCTGGGCTTTAAAACTATCCAAAACATTACCATTATTCTTATGTTCTCCTTAAAGGGACATTATACACTCATTTATTCTTTGCATAAATGTTTTGTAGATGATCTATTTGTATAGCCCATAAAGTTTTTAGTTTTTTTAAAAATGTATAGTTTTGCTTATTTTTAAATAGCATTGCTCTGATTTTCAGACCTCTAACCAAGCCCCAAAGTTTTAGGAGAATACCGACAGATACCTACTCGGGGGGTAACTACCGGTAATGCAGCAGTCGTGGTCGTGACCGGGGCCCCCGGGAGGTCCCCCATCAGGGGGCCCCCAGCATCATTAGAACACATTTTTTTTACCTTTTTTTTTTTACATCCCCCCCGTATTTATTGTGCCCCCCTTGCACTCCCCCACCCCTCCTTCATCTGCCTTTGTCTCCTGACAGTTTTAAATCAGAGCGTTGTCATGGTAACCTGCGGCAACGCTCTGATTTAAAACTGTCATTTCCTGCTGAGCGGGAAAGAAGGCGCTTCCTGTGCAGTGTAACGCAGTTCACTTGACTAGTAGTGAGTACTGTCAGTCTGGATGGATGGATATGGATCATGGCATTATGGCCAGGCAACCTCCTGTGCATGTGCAGAGGGAGGAGGGACTCCAGCTTGCTCCTGTTTGTGTTAAAGGTCTTTTCATATGCAAAAGAAGGGGGAGGGTGGAGTGTCTTATTTCCCACTTGCAGTGGGCTTTTCAACAAAGCTAAACTGAGAGCTTCTAAGTAAGTTTTTTTTTTTTCAAACAAGCTTTATTCAAAAAGAAAGTTTTCAAAGTGACAAGTTATAAGTATAGTGCAGTGAATGAGTGGCACTTACAATCATGCATAACATTTATGTTTTTCAATACTCATCAATTATGTTTCAAGATGTTGTCATACCATGACATATAATTGCATTGATCTCTTATATCGGGAACTCCAAGTCCCCTGGAAATATGGTAATAATAGATATCAAGTCCAGATTCATTACCATGTGAATCTTGTGTTCCTGTTCTTGAGCTTGTGGTTTTATTTTTTCTTATTAAATCTGCTTAATAAGATATTTTATTTTATTAGGGTGAACTTGATAAAAAAAAGTGAAAGTGGTTAGTGGGGAAGAAGAAAAAAGAAAAAAAAAGGGGGGAGGGGTTACTATAGAGGTGTTACCAAGGGTGTTACCAAGGGGGAAGGGGAAGAATAAAGGGGGGGGGAAGGAAGTCCTGGGAAATGAGAGGGGGAGATCAGAACAAGGTTCTGACTCCAACCCATGATCCCTGAAAATGTTTGTGTTTTGGATTAAAGTGTGTTATTCCAAATTGATAGTATAGTTTCATGTGTCTCCAGTTTTTGAGTTTTCAAGTATTGATACCTCTCCAATGCCAGTAGGTCCTCCACCTGTGTGTGCCACTCTGCTATAGTTGGTATTTTTTGCGATTTCCATTTTTTAGGTATTCATTTTTTAGCTCCTGTGAGCATGATCAGTAGCAAAGCTAATGTGGATTCATCTTTTATCTTAGGTAATGAGTGGAAGAGCATGATTTCTGGTGTGTTTGGCATATCTATTTTCAGTATCCCTTCCATAGTTCCAGAATTTCTATCCAGATGTTTCTTAGTTTTGGGCAGGACCACCAGACGTGGAGAAGGGTACCTTCTCCCCCGCAACCCCTCCAGCAAGCCATATTCAGAGTAGGGAATAATTTACGAAGCCTGCCCAGGGTCAGGTACTATCTGCTGAGTAATTTAAGATGTGTTTCCTGGTTGCTTGCTGAGACAGAGGATCTCTTTGTTAGCTTAAATGTGTTTAACCATGCGTTATGGTCATTGTCTATATTCAATTATCTGCTCCAAGCGTGTGTGTAAGGTGGAAGTGTAGAAGTTTCTGAGATTAGTGTAATCTTGTATATTGTGGATATCAGGTGCTGAGGGGGGGTGTCCATTATGCACTCAAATGTAGTTAAGTCTCGTCCTAGTTCTCTTTTGTTTTTATGATGGGAAATATGTTTGATGGGAAGCAGTGGTGAGTATTTCGTCGATATGTGTGTGCTCGTCGCTAGTGTTTTATCCCACTCAGTCAGGACTTCAGTGGTCAGAGGGTATCTGTTTATTACTTTAGTTCTTTTCTGGGAATTTATCCATGCTAGTGTTCCCACGTTATTAATTTTCAAAATTTGTCTGTCCAGGTGTATCCAGGCTCTGTCATTGCTATTGTGTGACCATTCAACAATATGTTGAAGCAGTATGGCTCTTCTGTATGCTGCTATCTCGGGGACCCCCTACCCTCCCCTATCTCTTGGGAGGTACATCATTTTTTTTGGGATTCTGGGCTTTATGTTTGCCCATATGAATTGTTAAATCGTTTTTTGTATTTGTGACAAGTATCCTGTTGGGAGTGGTATTGGGACTGTTTGTTGAAGGTACAGTATACGGGGGAGGACATTCATTTTAATAACTCCAATGCAGCCTAGCCATGATAGTGGTTTGTTCTTCCATGATGATAAATCTCTAGTTATATCATTTTTTAAGCACTAAGTAATTGTGTTGATATAAGTCTTGATGTGCTGATGTGAGGTGTATCACTAGATATTTAAGCTTTTATTGGTTATTACTATTTAAAACTGAGAGCGCAGTCATTGGACTAGGTGTGGTTGGGAGCTAATGCTTAAGAATTCTGACTTAATAAGATTGAGGAGAAAGTTAGATGCTTTACTATATATATATATATATATATGTTTCCAATTCGTTTAGTAGTTCGGGGAGTGATGTTTCAACTTTTGTTATAGTATAGAGGACATCATCGGTATAGAGTGCTTGTTTGTATTCAGTGTCTCCTAATCTAATTCCTTTTATTTTACAATTGTTCCTGACTTTTTGGGCAAGCACTTCTATAGCTAGGGTGAATAGCAACGGGGATAGTGGACAACCCTGCCTAGTGCCATTACTTATCATGAAGGATTCATAAAGCATTCCATTTACCCTTACTCTTGCATTAGGGGCTGAGTATAGCGTGAAGATCATGTTTAAGAAAGGTTCAGTAAAGCCCATGGTTTCCATCGTCTGACGCAGGAATAACCAATCTTCCCTATCAAAGGCCTTCTCTGTGTCGGTCAACAACAAGGCCATCGGGACTCCCTCTGCTTTGGTATAAGATATTAATTGAAGTATTTTTTGGTGTTGTCCCTAGCTTCCCTGCCAGGGACAAAGCCCACCTGATCTGTCGAGATTAAACTGGGGAGGTATTTATTTAATCGGTTGGCAAGGAGTTTTGCAAATATTTTCATATCTGAGTTTAGTAGAGAAATGGGCCTGAAATTTTCTGGAGTGTTAGCCGGCTTACCGGGTTTGGGTATTACCGTGATATGGGCTTCTAGCAGATTATTTGATAGCAATGGGTTTTCTCTTAGGCTGTTAAATAGTTTTAACATCTGTATGGTAAGTTCTTCTTTATATTTTTTATAATAACTGGGGGTAAATCCATCTGGGCCTGGGCTTTTCCCTGATGGAATATCTTTAATTGCTTGATGTAATTCATCCTTAGTTATCGGGGAGTCTAGGAAGTCTGTTGTCTCTCTGTCCAAGGTCGGCAAATCTAAACCATATAAGTATTTATCTATGAATGCTTTTTTTTATCTGTTTCTGTTTCTTGCTGTGCTTGTGTATTTTGGTCTGTGTTAATATTGTATAGTGCATTATAGTATACACAGAATGCTTCTGCTATGTGTTTGCTGCTTTTTAATTGGTGGCCTTCTTTTGCTTTAATGGAGTGTATGTATGCGCTGAGTTGCTTGCGTCTAAGAGTTCTTGCCAACACCTTACCGGGTTTATTGCTTTCTTCATAATAATATTGTTTTAATTGCAAGACCTTGCATTGATATGATTCCGTTAGGTGTTGTTTAAGTTCTAGCTTAGCTTCGATTAGTGAGTTCTTTATGTTAGCGTCAGAGGGATTTTCTTTATGCGTCTTTTCAAGGGTGCCCACCCTAGCTAGTAGATTAGAGTGTTTTCCCATATGTTCCCATATGTTCATGACTGTTGAGTGGGGCGTTGTATTGAGTTCAAAGTATTCTATTAGTGTTTTCTGTATTTTTGTAGCAATTAATGTGTTGTTTAATAGTGTGTTGTCCAGTCTCCATATTTTAGTGGTGATTGGGATATCTGGCCAAAGTATAGAGCAGGTTACAGGTGCATGATCAGACCAAGTTATTGTGCCAATGTCACAGTTATTGGTGATCGTGAGTCCAGAGGAATCTGTGAAGATGTAATCAATCCTAGAGTAGCTTTTGTGGGGGGAAGAGTAGTAGATGTAGTCTCGGTCTAGTAGATATATAGTCCTCCACACATCATGCAGAGCCAGACCAGATATAATGGATTTGGTTGATTGTAGCAGGGATGGTGGGGTGCATGCAGTGCCTCTGGGGGAATCCAGAGAGGGGTCTAAGGAAAGATTGAAATACCCCACTAGGTATACTGTTCCCCTTGAGTGGTCAAGGATTAGGTTAGCTACTTTTTAAGAAAAATGTTTTGGGCCTGGTTAGGAGCATAAATTGTTACCAGTGTGATATAGTGTCCATGTAGAAGACCTTCTAACAGAAGATATCTCCCCTCTTGATCCTTCTCGGTTTGAGTCACCTGCAAAGGGAGTGTTCTATGTAGTAGAATTCCCACCCCATTCTTTTTGTGTGAGCTTGACGCAAAGTGAGCCGTAGGGTATTGGGTGTTATGCCATTTAGGCTCTTTGCCTTTTCAGTAGTGCGTTTCTTGTATCATTATAACATGACTATTTAATTTAGTGAGGTCTCGGAATGCTATGGATCTTTTGCCCAGGTTATTTAACCCTTTAGCGTTTATGGTAGTTAGGTTCAGAGATCCTGGAATCTACTATGTTTGGGACACATGGTCTAAATAAGGTAGGGGAGAGAGAAAAAAAAGGTGTGGGAAGGGTGAAAGAAATAGAAGGGTTAGTAGGTTTACTGAGATGTAAATAGGTAGAGTTATTTGTATAGGGAAAGTGCAGTTGGGTTATGAAATTAATTTCTGGTAAGTTGTAGGAGAAGTGCGTTTGTACCTGTTTAATTCAGAAGTATCATACAAATAGTCACAGTATTCAAAATAGTAAACAGCAATTAAACATAAAATCAAACTAAGTTGGTTAGTTTGTGTGTCAGCGGGGGAAAGTATCCCCATGTCAGGTGTATTAAATAGTATAGTTTGTGTAATAAAGTCACTGGGTACAGTGGCTTTGTGCTATGTGTTTGGCATAAAAGGAAAGGGGTAGGGATAAGGGTCAAAGGGTGTCGTAGGGCCTTATAAGGATCAGTATACTTATTTTAATATGGTGTAGTATCTTGGGATTATGTGCAGCAGTTAGTTATAGGCAGGAGCCTGATGCTTACAGGGATTGTTGTCCTTTGGGCTTGTGTTGGATATTAAACTTTGTTTATGTCCAGATTGTGTTTAGTTGGGTGCTATGATTAATACATATTATAGCGGTCATGCCTGCAATTTAGATGTATGTGTAGGAAAGTGTAGGTGTTAGCCATACTTTAATTAATGAGAAACTATAAATTATATAACTCCAACCATATATTCTATAATAACATTTAAACTTAGGTTACTACATGAAGTCCATTGCAACTCACATAACCAGTGTACTCGGTCCGAGGGGTGTCCAGCTGGTAATTTCCATCTTAAAAGACTTTGGTTATTATGTTCTAATAGGTTATCTTGTAAGCAGCAGAGCCTAAATGTTCATGAATTCTTCATCTGAGTTCTGCGTTTTCGCTTTCGTCTTTTAGTGATGTTGGCTGGGACTGGTCTGTATCTCCATTGAGCCCAGACAATGCTGCAGTTTTGTCCTTTATTGAAAGTTCAGCGTAGAAATCTTGAACCTCCATTCCTGGTCTATAGATGGCCATCTTGTTGTTGTTGGTTGCAATTATAGCGACCGGGAAACCCCATCTGTATTGAACTTTATTTGCCCGCAGGGTTGAGGTGATATGCGTTAGCTCTCTTCTTTTCATTAGTGTGGTGGGTGAAAGATCCTTCTCCCACATGGTAAATAGGATGCTCATTTCTGGCACACTGGAGCAATTCTTCCCTGTCTTTATAGTTTAGAAGCTTCACAATGATGACCCTAGGTGGGGCTTTCGGTGGGGGCTAAGGTCTGAGTGCCCTGTGGGCTCTTTCTATGGGGACATCTGACGATGATGGATTGCCTTTTATTACCCTAAACAGGGCTTGAAGATATCCTTCTATCGCAGGAGGGTGTACAGTTTCTGTAACTCCTCAGATTCTTATATTGTTCCTCCGCCCTCTGTTGTCTAAGTCTTCAATCCTGTCATTAAGGAGCTGTATTTTGTCTGCTTGGCTCTTTAGTTCCGCATTAGTGTTCTGTAGGGCTGTCATTCTTGAATGCTTTCTACTTTAGACATTCTGGTATTGAGTGCGCTTAGGTCCTTGTGTAGATCTCCAAAAAGACTGCTCATTTCCTGTAAAACATTATTTATGTCTTCTTTGGATGACAATGATTGTAGATAATTTTTGGTTACATATTGTGGCGTTGGGGGTTCCATATTATGAACCTGTGCAGTTGTGTTAAGAGGTCTATTTGCTATATCCTTGCTGTAAACTTATGTATGTGTTTCAATCGGCCTCAAATATTGATTTAGTGGTTTGGTTGAAGAGTTCTTATCTATCTTGGCCTGTCTTTTATTAGGTATCACCCTGTTCCAGTTTTTATTTAGTTAAAGTTCCTTAGATCTTTTCCCAACAGTTGGGCTATGGTAACACTCTGATGAGTGTATAGTGCCTATGCAGATTGTCCAGTTATTATCCTGGATGCCTAATTGGGTTAGGCTGGTAGATGTTTGCTTCTTTACTCTTCTCAGGAATTTATATACAGATGGCCCTCGGTTTACGCCGGTTCAATTTGCGCCGTTTCAGAATAACAACGTTTTTTTCAGTCATGTGACTGCTATTGAAAAGCATTGAAAAGCAGTGCACTAATTAAAATAGCCAGTAGGTGGAGATGTCTGCTTGTGTTGCAGCAAAGTTATGCAAGCTTAGCAGGTCTGAAATTAATCTGTGTACACAGAACAGACATTAGCTACTGTAATGAGCAGCTTTCAAAGCAGCAAGATCTAGCGACGGTAGCAACCACTTCCCTATTATCTTCATGTCCAGCTGCTTGAGGTGAGGGTGCCTAACTGCTTAACAGTCCAGATTGAAATGCATAGAATAGGTGCAGACCCAATATTATCTAACATGCTAACAATGCAGAGAACTGTTTGCAGAAAAATGCAAGTAAAAAAATGTTTTTGTTCATAAAACTTAGTTTGATGATACAGTCTGTTGTGTGATTATTAGCAAATGTTTTTGTTCATTAAACTTAATTTGATTATACAGTCTGTTGTGTGATTATTTAATTAGGTTTATAATGCTGTTTAGCATTTAAAGTCTTCATTTCAAAGCTTTAAAAATAATGTATTAGGTGTTACTTATGACAATTTTGAGAGGGGCCTGGAATCTAACTCCCTTACTTCCCTTTGACTTACATTATAAACTGGGTTTCAATTTACAACGGTTTCGATTTACAACCATTCCTTATTGAACCTAACCCCGGCGTACCTGTATATGTTCCTGGTGTACAGGCCTGTCACTTTAAGGCTGGTATGCTTTATATTATATATACTATATTATATATAGTTATATTTATTAAGTCTCCCTTCTATTGTTGTTTTCTCTTTTGTACTACTTTCTCCCCATTTTTTCCCCTCTTTCTATTTTATGATAGTTTTGGGCCTGTGTCAGTTGCTGTGCTGCGCTGTGTCTGCAGCTTGTGTTTGTGCTGCTGTCTGCCCTGCACTGGCTGGCCCATACAGTTACGGGTGGTAGCCGTTTGAAAGATCCCTGCTGGAGGTGAGGGCAGTCAGTATATATGGTGCTTTATTTTTTTTATTTTATTTTTCCTTTAGGTTTAATGCCCCCCCCCCCCCGGTACCGCTTTAATATTTCCGGCTCTGCGTCGAGCTATGGCGTATTCCACCCTGACCTGGTGGAGGTCCTTAGGGCCTCGTCACATCTAGCTCCGTTCAGGAGTCACGCTGAGGCGTTCTGTGCCTTCTTCTCCACGCAGGGTGTAAGTGCTGGTGGACTGCTCTGCTGCGATGGCCTCGTGGTCTCACGTTCTCTGGTTAGTCCTCCAATTTTATACTGGATATTTATATCAGTATCTGTGCATCTTATTCTTTATAGTAGTGTCTATTACTTGCAGTTATATGAAAATTGGTGTATACTGTCCCTTTAAGTATTTGCCATAAATTCCTGAAAGTCTTTATCATGGTTTGCCCTACAACTTTACTGTGACCTATTTGTATAAATAAGAAAAGTTTTGGAGAGGAGAGACTTGGCTAACCTACATTTTCAGCATCTCGCTCTGTCATATATATCTAGCTTCTAACACTCTTCAAATGTGTATTAATTCTAACCATTTTATAGATGTCCTCATTTAACCCATACACACGTAGCACCTTGTTATTGTACCTTCCTTACATCTCACTGATAAAAGCCTATAGCATTTTCTTCTGCCCATCACTTTTATTTACACACTGTAGTCTAGAATATATTCTTTATTTGTTCCTTGTGCATTAACATCACTTATATTAAAAGTCCAAAGTTATTTTTTTATTGCTCAAGAGATAGTCTATGGCCCCCTAGCATCTGCATGTCGAATAGTGCGGCTACATAATAATTGGGGCTCACATTAAATTCATGCCGGATCAGCCTATGGTGCGCTAAATCGAGTGTGATCTAAACCAATGGTGCATAAGAATTGTACTTCTTCACGTAGTTGTGTGATATACTATTAACAATAATGGTTTACTTCAGGTCTAAAAAAGCTATACATTTTACAACAGTATTTTGCATTATGTTCAAGCACAACACTTAACTCGCCAATTGTAATACGCAAGCAGTGAGCTCACTAATAGCACTCTCTAAGCTATCCATTAAAAGTAAAGGGTGCGCTAAACAGTTTTGGCTGTGTGCAGATGCTTTAGTTAAAATATTAAAATGAAGAACAATGTGTTAGTTGTTGCCTGATCATTCTTCCTATGCTCACTGTTGGTTCCGCTTTTACTCTCCCTTTGTTGCATAATTAACGTTACATTTTACTCAGCCCCCCGGCTTCCACGTTGTTCTTCATTTCCTATTGGCTACCAGACTGGGTTGAGCTGCACCGTGATTGGGCTGAGGTAAGTCACATGACCCTCAGAACGTTCCCTGGCTGTTACCACACCGAGTGGGCTTCCAGTATAGCCGAGTTTGATCTCCGCCTGTGTGGAAAGGAGACAGCGCCTCCGGAGCATACAGCGCCCCCCCAGTATATGAGTGGTGACGACCGCAATTGGCATTGGCGAGATCTGGAATTGAGCCACTATCTTCCCTTCCTGCATCCAAGTACTGGGAACCATGTCAGTTTGTCAGTGACTTTCTTTCTATAGTGCTGCCTTTTGACCACTTGGTTTTTATGCTGTTCAGCGGTACCCCTATTTCCCGTTGGCTCTTTAAAATATTTAACCATCCACTTGTAATACCAGACGTGGGCTTTATTCTTAGCATTATTGACTGCGCTGCACTGCACTTGTAATCTAGTCCTATATGGTGCAGTTGTTACTGATGAGCTACCTACAATAGATGCACACAAACAGTAGATTAGGGTCTACCAGTAGATCTCCAAGTGCTGACCAGTAAATCCCAAAATCAAGTCCCTACATTACTTTCCCAAACCCTGGAGACTAAAATTCATAATGACCCTCATCTTCAATGGTTTTAAAGGGACAGAAAACCCCAAAATGTTATTTCAGGATTTGGATAGAACATACAATCAATTTTAAACAACTTTGCAATTTACTTCCATTATCAAATTTGCTTTGTTCTTTTGCTATCTTTTGCTAAAGGAACAACATTGCACTACTGACAGCAAGATGAACACATCTAGTCAGCCAATCACAAAAGACAAATGTGTGCAGGCACCAATTAGCAGCAGCTCCCACTAGTGTAGGATATGTGTGTATTCTTTTTCAACAAGGGATACCAAGAGAACAAAGCACATTTGAAAATAGAAATTAATTTAAAAGTGTCTTAAAATTACCTGCTCTATCGGAATCATGCAAGTTAATTTTGACTTTCTTATCCCTTTAAATTTCTTCTCTCCATATATTTCCCCAGCCAATAGTTATGCCTTTATAATGCAAATGATCTATTCTGTCTTTCATTTTTATTCCAGTAATCTTCCTCTAGCTCTCATGGCTTCAAAAGCCTTGTAGGAATCTATAGCATATTTTTCTGCATAACTTTATGTAATGATGAAACATAAAGAGGCTTAGCAATTCATTTACAGTCCTTCTTTAGAGGAACATAAACCATTTTATATACGCATTGTTCATATCAGCAATTAAGTACTGAATTACTGCATACAAAATGAAAACACATTTACAAATGCTGTGGAAACTGTTTGTGCTCTACAAATAACTGATAATAATAATAACTCACTTTATCAATGATTTTCAAAACTCTAGTATATTTATCACTTTTCCCTTATTGAGGCCACTTATGAATACCTGTAAATGAGTTTATATGCTGCTCTAAACAATCACTGTGTATTTTGTTGCTGGTCTAGGCATTTTGCAGCATTTTAAAGAAAACCTAGGTTACACAGTTTGATTTTTGATCTCTCTAAAGAACATGGTGCAGCACAATTTTAACACAAAACAAGGTATTATACAAC
Organism: Bombina bombina; assembly: GCF_027579735.1. NCBI lineage: Eukaryota > Metazoa > Chordata > Amphibia > Anura > Bombinatoridae > Bombina > Bombina bombina. The sequence continues at coordinate 264,566,220 of NC_069506.1, read as the reverse complement.
AAAGGCCAGCGAAAACGATAACTGCATATCGCAAAGTTGGTTTTTACTATGTATAATTGAAGATTTTTTTATTACAATCTCATTCATTAGTGTTTTATGACTCTTTAAACTAAATCAAATATATAGTAGTTTTGACAGAAGTACAAAGCAATTAACCTTTTGACTGCTGGAGAGGGCTGTAATGCGTAGCTGCACAATGCACTGAAGCCCACATTGGCAGCCCTGGATTTCAACACAGATGGACAAGTAAATGGATAAAAAAATGGAATGCTCTAATTTGTTAGAGCCTTTCATTTTAAGACTAGTGAGCTTTTAATGCTATATATTTAACCACCACAAATAAGTTAAACACATAGTAGAATTGCTGCTCAGAACCCACAGAGCACTGCAGGTCCCAAATAGTACTTCTACTATGTGTTTTTAATGAATTAGAGCATGTCATTATTCAATTGTAATGGCTCTTTAAAAACTGTGCACTATATTGACACCAACTTAAAATTTCCATTACCTAAAATTGTTAAGTCGATGTAGACGGTTGTGAATTCTCCTTTCTCGTCATTCTTGTTAATAACTTGGCACATATAGCGTCCTTCGGCTGCCAGCTGCAGATTATTGATCATAAGGTCACTACCTGACAGGGTAACATCTCCCAATATTGCTGCATTGTCCCGCACTCCGTAATTTTGAGCAATTGGTATAGGTTTGTCTGTCCCAAATTTGATAAAATTCCAGATAAAAATGTAAGGAGGGTCAACCAAAGCGCAGGAAAGAGTCACAGAACGAGTTACGACTCCCTTTTCAATCACTATGTTGCCCTGCAGATCCCAATTCTGTCCTGAAATACATAAAAAAAAAAAAAAAAGATTAGTTTGTTTTACTTTAAAGACAGCCGAAGAATAATATTAATCATGCAGGTGACTTTAATTAAGGAATATTGTATACAAACATTTTCCATAATTGCATTTAAAGAGCAGCCGTAAAAGTTGATTTTTTTTTTTTTTTTTATTTAATTAAATGTATTTATTTTTGCATAAAAATAGCTAATAAAGGGTTAGATTACGAGTGGAGCGTAACTGTAGCATGTGATCGATATGGGGTATTTCTCGGCTTTTTGCGCACTACGGAATTAGTGTGCGTATTATGAGTTGAAAGTAAACGCGTTCACTTGAGCGCAATCAACCTCTGGTTAACTGCTACACAAGACAAAGAAAGTTGCACAAAACACATAAAAAATATATTTCACAGTACAGTTACACTAATAATAACTGTCTGATAAAAAATATTTTAAAAAAAATTGCATTAAAAAGTTATAAGGGCTCAAAGTTATGAGGTCTTAGGTGTAAGAAAAAAAAAGGCTGCAATATATATATCTGTATATACCTAAATACCTGTGTATATATATATATATATATATATATATATATATATATATATATATATATATATATATATATATATATATATATATAAATATATATATAGGTACAGGTATATATTTTACAAAACAATTATCTCATATATATATATACAGTATATATATAAATATTTATTTAAAAATAAATAGAAAAATGTTCTTGTATGTGAAGAATATTAGAGTGTGAAATTATCATATTTTATGTTGGGTTTAGCGTACTTAAATAAACGTGATCAAGTTAGCGAGCAAGTATGGATGTTTTTTTTAAAATCTATATATACAGTATGTACAGGAGCGTATTAATGGATAGGCAAACAAGGAGACGGCATCAGAACCTCGAGCTGTGAAGGAGGTAAGTAGTGCAGCGATGGGCAGCATTTTTTAATAGATATGTATATGAATATATACATATATATTTATGTGTATATATATATATACACATATTAATAAATATATAAGTATATAATCATATAAATATATATTTACATTGCAGTCTATGGGAACTCACAGTTCCCATAGACCGCAATCTAAAGGCACTTTTCATTGAGGTTTTTTCTAACACCTGCTCTATAATGCCCTCTTATTTGAGGGAATTTGGGGCACTTTTAGAAAATTAACCAGAGATCTGATCTCTGATTAATTTTTGGAGCGATATTTGCTACCGCAATCTCGCGGTAGCAACAACCAGCCACTTGTAAAGACAATTTAGCACTCCTCTTGTAATCTAGCCCTAAATGTTTTATAAAAAAAAAAATGTAACATAATTTTGAAGGGATATGGTATATAACAAGGTTTTTGACTGAGAAGGGCTGAAAGGTGTCTTGAAATATATATATTTATATACAGGGGGGTTAAAAAATGTGCCCAAGAGCTAGTGGAAATTTTTCAGTCGCCCACTTTTTCGACTCCAAATTTTCACGGTGTCATACATAAATTTGTAAAATGCAGTTAAAAGTAAAAGTGTGGGAAGTCACCAAGACTTCCACCCCCCTCATAATTAATATTCACCTAGATTACGAGTTTTGCGTTAGTGTTTTAACGCTGAAAAAAATGGCCATTTCAGCGTTAAAACAGCAACGCAGCCATTACGAGTCTTGTCAGTATAGCTGTACCGCAAGTATTTTAGCCTTTAACGCAACGTCAATTCCACACTCGCAAAAATTAAGTTTTTGCTAGGGATTCCCATAGCGCTGCTATTACAAGTTTTGCGGTGAGGCTACGAAGCTTGCGTTACACCCTATACCGACACGATCCGTTCCGCTATCTGAGACCAGTAGTTATGTGTTTTACGCCACAAAACTGTTATACAAAACTCATAACTAAACTGTTACAAAGTTCACTAACACCCATAAACTACCTATTAACCCCTAAACCGAGGCCCTCCTGCATCGAAAAACACTATTTTAAAGTTATTAACCCCTAATCTGCCACCCTCGACATCTATGCCACTAATAAAATTTATTAACCCCTATTCCGCCGCTACCCGACATCGTCACCACTATTCTAACATTATTAACGCCTATTCCCTGCATTATTAACCACTATTCTAACATTATTAACTACTATTCCCTGCACCCCAATATCACCTACAAATCAGCCAATAGGAATGCAAGGGACGACATTTTGAAAAGGCTCAATTGCATTGAAGACTCAGTATACGGCGGCGGCCGTATGAAGAGGATGCTCCATGTCGGATGTCTTCATGATGGAGCCGATCTGCACCACCGGGATGAAGATAGAAGATGCCGCCTGGATAAAGATATTCCGCCGTTCCCCGACATCGCTGCCACTAAATAAAGTTATTAACCCCTAAACCTCTTTCCTCCCACATCACTGCCACTAAATAAACCCGTTAACCCCTAAACCGCCAGCCCCCCACATCGCAAAAAACTAAATTAAACTATTAACCCTAAACCTAACAACCCCCTTAACTTTAAATAAAAATTACAGGATCTCTATCTTAAAATAAATAAAAACTTACCTGTGAAATTAAAAAAACCTAAGTTTAAACTATATATAAACTAACATTACTAGTATACTAAAATTAAAATAACTATCAATTAAATACATTAAATTACTCATTAAAAAACCGAACACTACTAAAAAATATAAATCTACAGTTACAAAAAATTAAAAATACTAAATTACAAAAAATAAAAAAATACTTAATTACGAAAAATATCAAACTAAACTATCCAAAATAAAAACAATTACACCTAATCTAATAGCCCTATCAAAATAAAAAGCCCCCCCCCCAAAATGAAAAAAAAAACATAGCCTACAATAAACTACCAATAGCCCTTAAAAGGGCCTTTTGTAGGGCATTGCCCTAAAGAAATCAGCTATTTTCCCTGAAAAAAATACAAAGACCCCCAACAGTAAAATCCACCACCCAACCAACCCCCCAAAATAAAAAACTAACTCTAAAAAAAAAACCTAAGCTACCCATTGCCCTGAAAGGGGCATTTGTATGGGCATTGCCCTTAAAAGGTCATTCAGCTCTTTTTCTTGCCCTTAAAAGGTCATTCAGCTCTTTTAAGACAAGCCCAAACCCTAATCTAAAAAAAAACACCCAAAACAAAGTTTAAAAAAACCTAACAATAACCCTTTTGAAGCCAATAGAATTTCAGTAGCTCTCATCCTATTGGCTGATTTGAATTTAAAAAATCAAATCAGCCAATAGGAATGCAAGGGACGGCATTTTGAAAAGGCTCCCTTGCATTGAAGACTCAGTATACGGCGGTGACCGTATGTAGAGGATGCTCCATGCCGGATGTCTTCATGATGGAGCCGATCTGCACCACCGGGATGAAGATAGAAGATGCCGCCTGGATAAAGATAGAAGACGCCGCCTGGATGGATGAAGACCTCGCCGCCTGGATGAAGACTTCTTGCCGCCTGGATGAGGATGGATGTCCGGACTTCAAAAACTTTAAGTGGATCGTCGGGGGTTAGTCTTAGGTTTTTTAAAACTTTGTTTGGGTGGGGGGGGGGGTTAGATTAGGGTTTGGGCTTGTCTTAAAAGAGCTGAATGCCCTTTTAAGGGCAATGACCATACAAATGCCGTTTTCAGGCCAATGGGTAGCTTAGGTTTCTTTTAGAGTTAGGTTTTTTTTATTTTGGGGGTTGGTTGGGTGGTGGGTTTTACTGTTGGGGGGTCTTTGTATTTTTTTCAGGGAAAAGAGCTGATTTCTTTAGGGCAATACCCTACAAAAGGCCCTTTTAAGGGCTATTGGTAGTTTATTGTAGGCTAGGGGTTTTTTTATTTTGGGGGGCCTTTTTTTGATAGGGCTATTAGATTAGGTGTAATTTTTTTATTTTGGTTAATTTCGTTTGTTATTTTTTCGTAATTTAGTATTTTTTTATTTTTTTGTAATTCAGTGTTTTTTTATTTATTGTAATTTAGTATTTTTACATTTTTGTAAAACTAGTAACTTTTTTTAATGAGTAATTTAATTTATTTAATTGATAGTTATTTTAATTTTAGTATAATAGTAATGTTAGTTTAATTTATAGTTTAAACTTAGTTTTTTTTAATTTGACAGGTAAGTTTTTATTTATTTTAAGATAGGGATCTTGTAATTTTAATTTAAAGTTAGGGGGTTGTTAGGTTTAGGGGTTAATAGTTTAATTTAGTTTTTTGCGATGTGGGGGGCTTGCGGTTTAGGGGTTAATAGGTTTATTTAGTGGCAGTGATGTGGGAGGCCAGAGGTTTAGGGGTTAATAACTTTATTTAGTGGAGGTGATGTCGGGGAGTGGCGGAATAGGGGTTAATATCTTTATTATAGTGTGGACGATGTTGGGGTACGGGGGAATAGGAGTTAATAACTTTAGTATAGTGGCGACGATATCGGGAGCGGCAGATTAGGGGTTAATAGATTTATTTTGGTGGCGGCGATGTCAGGAGTGGCAGATTAGGGGTTAATAACTTTATGTAGGTGTCGGCGATGTCAGGGGCAGCAGATTAGGGGTGTTTAGACATAGGGTTTAAGTTAGATGGTTAGGTTTAAACTGAACTTTTTTCCCCCATAGACATCAATGGGATTGCGTTACAGAGCTTTTCATTCTGCGATCGCAGGTGTTAGGTTTTTTCTAACACTTTCTCCCCATTGATGTCTATGGGGAAAGCGTGCACGAGCACGTCAAAGCAGCACTTGTATTTTGTGCGGTATGGAGCTCTCATCACAACCATATTGCACGCACAAGGCGGCTTTTTCAAAATTCGTAACGGCAGCAATATGGAGGGTGAAATAACGCAACTTTTGTTGCGTTCGTTTCGCACCCTCTATAGTGCAAAACTTGTAATCTAGGTGATTGTTTTATACACACACCTAAATACACACATACACCATTTATATTTATATAATCTATACACTCTGGTTAATGAAAGCAAATTACAACCAATAAAGGGCTGAATTGTTGCTTTTGGGCCTGAGGATGGACACCCATGGTTACATTTTTAGATGATAGGGGTGAAATTTAAATTTGTAATTTAAGATTCAACTGATAATAAATACTGAGAAGCCAGACACACACTTTTTAGAACACATGAAGGGGCATTTGTACAGTATATAGATTATGTTGAATAATCCAAAAAGTTAAACTTAAACTTAGTTAAATTTAAACAGATGTTACTCCCTGGCTCTCATGATATGTAAGGCTCTGTAATGTAAACATCTGATATCATGATCTTGATAAAGTTTCTGTGTGCACTCACTCTGCAGTAAGAAACAATGATAATGTGATTTAAAGTAAAATTATGGTCACAAGTCGTCTTAAGTGTAATTTTCTTTTACCATTTACAAGTATACAAAGTAAATGTAAAGCAAGTAACACTAGCAGAGAAAGCAGGAGGCACGAGGGCACAGTAATATTAAAAGCAAAACAGGTCACCTTGCACTTTGAGATGAAACTGGTAAGGTTGAATCTGCAGCAAAAACATTATCTTGCACAAGTCAGCATTCTGCAGAGAATCTGGCCTGATGACCATAAATTGATAGACATACATAAGTAAATGTCAAGATCCAGGGTGTCCATACTTTGTTTCTAACTTACATGGTGCATAGCCAGCTTAGCTTCAGTTCCTCACACCCTCCTTCCTCCCCCTTCTTTCTTTCCAGGGCTGGCTGTTGCCTAACAACAACTCCAGACTCCTCCTCTATCACACCCATTTAAGGTGTAATAGTCCTATTTCTGCTTAGGGGATCTAAATAAACCCCAGGGCAAGTCACACAGAAATGTAAGTACCATGTGTTCCACACAGTGCGGGGTGATCACACAGCAAGACCGCTGACAGGCTTGCATTTAGTGTATTGTATTGTAGGACGTGTTACTGCCCATTATTAGAGGATCTCGCTATCCCTCTAACCATGCTGTGCTCCAGCTTCTCCCTCCCGCAGCAGCAGTGTTTACTAAAGCGTTTTTGTTTTCTGTCCAGGGGGAACTTAGATCCACCTGTAAAAATAGTCCAGGAACTCCGTTCCCATGCGTTCCCGCTGGACTTGACCCCTGAGTTATACACTTTTATTACACATTAGTATTAAGAATAAATCACTTTGGACTAAATTACGAATGGAGTGCAAGCGTTTGTTCTTGAGCAATAAGGGGTATATCATGGAGGTTTGCTGTGTGCACTCACTCTGCAGTAAGAAACAATGATAATGTGATTTAAAGTAAAATTATGGTCTCAAGTCGTCTTAAGTGTAATTTTCTTTTACCATTTACAAGTATACAAAGTAAATGTAAAGCAAGCTTTAGCTGCGCTAAATATTCTAGCTCCGCTTTGGCTTTCACTCAAACACAAACTATAACTTTCAACTTGTAGTACCTGCACTATTTAACGCGGTCGCAGTATCCATTAGATGTGTGCATATGGAAGTTTTGTTCAATGCCGTATGCGGAATTAGAAGTCTATTTTCGGTATTCATCTTTTTTTGAAGCCAAATATCTTTTTGTGCAAGTAAACACTCTAAGATCTGTGAAAAACCATATTTTGTAAAAAAAGAATATTCGGCTCCGAAAAAGAGCCAAATACCGAAAATAGCCTTCTTCTTCCGCATTCGACATCTAGTATCTATTGAAAGTATAGGTTGCACTAGTTCGAATTTTGGCTGCACTAACCAATCTCTGGTCAATGTGATTTACTATGGACTTATCATATCAAATTGCACGCTAATGTTAGCGTGGTCGAGTGATACTGCTTATCGCGTCCCGCTGTATCATTAGTGCGCCACTTATAATCTAGCCCTTAATATGTACAGTATATGTATGAGTATAATACTTTATTTTAATATGTTTTACATGTGTTTTGTTATACTTTTATTGTATCCCTAACACTTTACTTCAGGTCTCCATTCACGCTAACTTTTCAACACTGTAATTCATAACAGCGGAAACAATGAGTGAGGTCTAGCGAGGCTGCACAATCCATTAAAAGTATAGGGTGAGCTAAAGGGATATAAGCCATGCGAAACATTGTCTGATTATTCAGTTTTACTATAGACTTGTAATACCAGATTGCGCACTAATCTTAGCGCAGTCCTGCAATATTGATAGCGGACCCTGCTCTATCAATAGTGATTTACTTGTAATCTAGGCATTACTAGTTAGTAAATTATTTGCATTTGTGAATGTCGATGCATATTAATATAGCTGTTTCAGTCTGGATGAGTGATTCCAAAAAATAGTATCTGTTTTGTCTACATATTTGTTGGAATTTATTTTCTGCATATTCTTTGCACTAATGGGTTTTCGAAATGCGCCAACTGGATCCTATTTTGTTATTTTGGTGTTTGTGTTCTGTTTTTAAACTAAAAAAGTCTGCATAAATACATTAGTACATCAACCTTAACAACACAGTCCTTATTTCATACATATATATTTTTTGTTAAAATGAATTAACATATTCGCCAATTAAAAAAAAAGAAGCTTTTTTGCTATGTGAATAATATTTAATGTATTAATAGAAAGCTGTCTGTAAATAAAGATACAATTCTCTTGTTAATCCAACTATAAATAATTTACAAAAGACTGCTTCGTCACATGGTAATAAAACATTTTCTATCCGTTCTAACATTATATATATATGTATATTTCCGGGGAACACACAGTTCACATAGACCACAATTTAAAGGTACTTTTCAGTGCCGTTTTATTTCTAACACCCCACTCCCACCAACTTTAGACCCCAAAAACTATAATGCCCTCTATTTTCAAGTCACATTTGTCCGTTTGTGGGCGCGCGATAATTTAGTGCTCCACTTGTAATCTAGCCCTATATTTTTAAATAAAAAAAGGTTAACATTTACAGTGAAACTAACAGGAAGTAAATGATTGAATCCTTAGACTTTACTGCTCACTGGCTGATACAGGCAACTCCCATAGAGATAGTTGGATTATTCAGCACAGGAAGAGCAATTTTAAAAAATAAAGGATTCTCTTTTAGATGGAACAAAATATTTGAGTATTGTATTCCTTTAATTTTATTTGCCTCAAAATATCTTTAGTTGTGGTTGTGTACTCTACTCATATCAATCGTGTAAAAACACAATCATTATATAATGTTGATTCATATGGTTGAAGCACCAACAGGTTTATAGCCACACAATTAGGTAGAATTCTCTATAGCTGCTGTTAATAATCAATCCCAAAAATTCACATCCAAAAGCTGTATCTGAAAATCAATAAAATATATATAGCAGAACTTGTAATCTACTCTGAATGTTTGCTTGGTAATCCTTTTTATTTCATTGCTGATGAAGATATGATACACGTTATTGCGAATGAAGATATGATAACGTGTATGAATGAAGATATGATAACGTGTATGAATGAAGATATGATACACGTTATTGCCAATGAAGATATGATAACGTGTATGAATGAATATATGATAACGTGTATGAATGAAGATATGATAGCGTGTATGAATGAAGAGATGATACACATTGCTTACCGTAAATCAAGGTTGGCAAAATATAAAGCGTTGCCAACAGCAGTTTAAAATGTGGTTTCCTTGTCAATCCATAATCCATGTCCCCATGTCTATGAAAAAATAAGATTCCCAAAGCCGGCTTCACTTGGATAGTTCCTATTCTGTTGTTTTTTTTATATATTAAGGTTGTCAGTTTAATCCCCCTCCATAGCTCCTGCAGTGATGGAATGTAAGGCTGCTCTGCTCAGGTTTTGAATATTCCATCCACCTAAATGTATTGAGGTTTGTTCTCACATTACAGAGCAAGGACCATTCCTAACATTAAATAATTAACTTCTTTCTTTTAATCTTGTTTCCTGTTACACACTGTTGTCCCATCTTAATCTATAATGCAACAGTGAATACAGAAGGAAAGCATTGTATGGTCCTTCTATTCAACATCAGACTGTCATTCTTTTCCTTGGATATTCATACCGTGTGATGATGTTGAAAGATCTTCATTACACTTGCATCAATCAAGAAAATCCAGCACTGCATGACGTTCTGTGGGTGTGTTTGAATTAATAGGTTATTAACATAATAAATTAACAAAAACACCAACATATTAGATGGTCTCAGTTTGGGCTAGATGAGGGGTGGTGAATCAGCTGCAAGCGTGCCCAAACTGTTATGCAAATATTTTGTTGGCACACCACCATTGCCAGTCTGAAGTTTTTGTACCCCAACCGCAAGATTTAAAAAGATTTGATTGTGCTTATAAAGTATCTCGTCTTGCAGTAGTCTCTCACTTAGGCCCAAATTCCAAAATGATCTCTGGGGTGGTGAGATTCTATAAGAATGCTCACCAGCCCTTCTATTTCCCTGGTGGAATTTTATAAAACCCCTTTTTACCCTGAAAACAGGGTGTCTCGCCAAGTGTCGTATACTGCATTTTCATACGGGAAGTGGATACATATTATACTAAAGTGCACAATAAAAAAATTGTAATTTAAAAATCTTACAAAACGAATAATTGAACCATTCACACAAAAATATGCAGGGAAAATTTGTATTGTTATGGTGCATCAAAATTCGTAACAAAATCCTATTTTATAAAAAAAAACGTAAAATTTGAAGGTAAATTACACAGGTATAAAATGTATTAACTATGCGCAGCATAAATCATAATTTAAGTACACTGGATGTGCAAAAAAAAAGCAAGAAATTTGTACATAAAAAAACAAAATGCAAAGCGTAATTATTGTTTTTTCATAAAATAGGCATTCGATGGGTGTGTATGAAATTGTCTCTCGAATTCCAGTGTAATTCTGTAAACATATTTCCACTACAATTCTCATTCTTTTTATTCTCGCTATAAAATGCAGCTTTTTCACCAAAATACTCAAAACACTAACTGTTCTGAAAGGAAAACCTATGCATACGAAAAGTACAGCAAATTTATTGTACAGTGCACTGAAAACAGCATTCCCAGCGTTTCGGCGCTAGCCTATTTCTCTATGGATGATTAGAGTTTCTTTGAGCTTGCTGTTTTTTACTAGTGCATTTCCCACAAGCTACAGATGAGTACAACTATTATCAGTCTCCTCCCTCAATGTGTGGTTTTCAAACTCTGTTTCTAAATTTTGTTCTTCATTTGATGGGTTTGCGTTATCATGACATACACCTCCCCAAATATCTTTGTTGGGTTTTCTTTTGACTGTATTTACCTGTGGTGGTTATCCGTGGCCTCATTTGGGCAGCATGATATCTTATCATCTGACCATCCTCAGTAGTAAGTTCATATATGGCTATTCCGAGTTCTTTAGTGATTTTGGCTTCTTGCTAAGTTAGTTTTCCTATATATAGCCTTGTCCAAATAGGTGCACCAAGTTTGTACATCATGTAAAGTTATCTTTTTTCCCAAAAAAATTCTCCCTCATCTATTCTTATTTCTTTCTTTTTGATTTTAACAAATCAAAGGAACTATACATTATCAGCGCTATCATCAGGCATGGATTCTTTCCTTCTTATATGATCTTAACCTCCACCTGGGTGCTGAGCTGTTTTAAGTTTTATTTGTTTTTGTTTTTTAACTTTTTTTTTTTTTTAAAGATCCCCAAAACTTACACTGTTGGAAAGGTTAGGCGATTGAATCCAACAGCCTATTTAGGGGAAATAACAAATGAGACAAATTTGGCAAAACTATGTTGTAATAGTTCATCAATCCAATGTGTAATCCATCTTTCTCAATGATATGTGCACAAAATTCTAATTTATCCTTCTGTTACAGTTTGGCAATGTGCTTATGTTATAGTTCCATTTCAATCTATATATTGTATGCATGAGCATATTTATGTATTTGTATTATATTCTAGTCATATTATTTAGCCATGAGAAATATATCTGTATATCTTTCTATGCCCTATTTCAGTTACAAAAGTTATGAAGTCTTTTGTTTACTGCCCTGTCTCAAGAACAAAAGCTATACATGCCTTTTTGTTTACCATGCCCTGTCTATCTCAAAGAGAATCAAGATGGTAAACAAAGGAGTTATTTTCTCAGGCTTATTCCCATTCATAAAGAGTCACCAACTGTTTACATGTAAATAGGAGTCTTTCATGTACCTGTTGGGGTGTGGATGGTAGATAACAGGTTATCATGATTTATAGCCATCCACCCCTACAATAGCCCTATTTACATGTAAACAGCTAGGACCAATGGCATTCAGTTTTCCAAATATGGTGAAGCGGGAAACAAAGTAACCAATTGCATCAAAGCAATACTAACAGATGGGGCAAGGATTGAATATATAGTAGTAGATGTAGTCAGTTAGTCAAGAGTCAAGAGAGAAGTCAGAAGGAGAGAGGATAGGACACAGACCAGAGCTAGCTGAAAGAATTTGTCCACAAAATAATTTCAAGGTACCTATGTCATGTATGTTTGTGTAAATGTATATTTGTAAGTAAATGTTAATTGTTATTGTCTTTAGGCCTATGCATTGAATATTGTGTCATTTTATGTTTTATAGCTGACCTAATAAATAATTGTGTATTTTGAAACCAACAGTAATTTTAAGAGTCTTATTATATTGGGTTATTTATCAGTTCCTCATCTATATGTGTATTTATGCAATATTTTAAACTAGAACTTAGTCAGTTCTATCTATTAATATAATATAGAAATATTTAATCCCATAGCTATAATTTGTACATTGTAAGCCCCTTTTTAGCTAAATAATAAGCCAGATTTCATATAATTTATGCCTTGCATGGTCAAGAAGACATAACGTGTATATATCTGGATTAGTTAGAGTTTAATTGTTAATTCCTCAAATGAGCCATAAAAGCTGTGTAAATAAACAGATATACTTTATGGACGTATGCTATATTGTCACTCTGGGATAAAATCAGAAAATATTGCATAAATATACATATATATATATATATATATATATATATATATATACGCACTTTACAAGTCAGATTAAGGATCTAAAATTCCTCATATTAAATAACCTTTAAGACTAAATATTATATTTGTACTCTAAAATTATCACTATATTAAGAGTTCTTTATTAAGAAAATTACTTTTAAGAGTGTACTTTAAGAGTTAATTTAAAAATTATTACTTTTAAGACTTCAAACATCGCAGAAGTTTAAAATACGCTTGTTTGAGATTATTCTTAGTAAATTGCTTCCCACCAGCAAGCTTTCAAAATAGATCCTCAACTCATGCAAAAGGTACTGATCCACTGCCTACTGCAATTTTAATATAATTCTGAAATCATCACATAAGTCTTATTTTCCCATTCTTCATCCGGACAAGTACAATTGTTGAAGCCCAGTCACTTTGTCTCACTTTTGTAATTATTCCAAGCACCTCTAATCTTCTTTATGACTAGTTTATGACTCGCCGGCAGGCTAAGTCACAGAGGGCTTCTAATAGTGGAGGGTGGAGGTGAGTGGAGCTGGCCAGCTATACCCTCTTGTGATAGCTACGCTACCTTGCCTTAGCAAGAGGCTTTCAGGGAATCTGTCCTTATTTGAGATACTGGCAGCGAATCAGTGATGTCTCAGTGAAAGTTGTAGCAACCGGCACTACTGCAATGTGGGACAATTTAAAAAAAAATTGTGACCCACCTGTCATTTGTTGCTTTGGTTTTCCCTGGGAGTGGAGTGCTGTCTCTTAAGCACCATGTATGGAGCCTGTGCTGGGGGGCTGAAGTGAAGGATAGTGCGAGGGTTGCCAGGAGTCAAGAATTTAACTGGCTGTCCATTAAAATATACGTTAAAAAACTTGATGCTTAATTGGTTAGTTTTTTTTTTTTTAAATAAAATTTTTATTGAGACATTGAATGGAAATAACAGGAAATAAAGTATGTCCCAGCACGAGACATACACAAGAATAAATAACTGATATATATCACGTTTGGAAGGTACATAAAAATTAAAGCATTAGTGTGCCAGTATAGAGTTAGTTATAATAGTATCTAGACAATAGGAGCTCAATATTTATATGATAGTAGGAGGCAATGACATGGGAGGTATCTAGAACAAAAACAGAGGGATAACATTTGACATAAGTTATAGCACCAGCTTTATGACCTTAAGTATGAAGTGCAAACAGTGAAAACAAGACATGTGTGGCTGGAACATATAGAAATGAAGTCTCGATTTTATAATACAGATAACTAGTGGTCCCTACTCTCTGATAAGGGATATTCTAGACACTGAAAGTAATGAGAGGAAGGGAGCTGGCTTCTATCAGGTCTCCCGTAGACCTGAGTGTATGGGGGGGGAGGGGGATGCAGCGGGCAAGAGCCGCTCGTAATGGGGGGAAAAGGGAGGGGGAAAGGGGAGGGCGGAGTTAGGTGAATTGTTATGAAAATACACACTACAGGACTATGTAATATGGAATGGGATTGGGTCTCAGGGCTTTTGAGTATATCCCTGGACGACACCTCTGGTTTATTAAGACTAGGGTATGTGTGGGTAAGAATAAATTGCCAGAGAGGATACAAACAGGGGGGAGGATATTTCTATAGATTCGAAAAGTTAGGAGCCACTATGTGGACCCCTCTCCTGGGGAGTTGCCAACTATAGGCGATGCGGGTAAAAGGAGTTGGGATATGACCCGCAGGTAGTAATCGCCGGCGGGAAAGGAAGGAGAGGGGACAGATAGAGATGAGGGGTGTCCAAGAAAGCTATATCCTGAAAAAGCTAATATCTACAGCTGAATACGTTGTTTGACAATTTAGGTATGAATGTGTTATAAGCAATACACTTTACTAATCGGGATGAAGAGGTGGAATATAGATAAATAAATAACATTACCCAACATAGGGCGCCTAAATGTATTAGAGAATTAATTAGTAGCGTACATGAAACAGGCGTGTGAGAGTGTTATTTGGACAGTTCAACTATAATACTTAACTAAGAGATAGCTAGAAATTCAACCACATAATTTCCACAATGTGATACAACAGGTATCATAAGAAAGACTCATAGTCAGAGGAGATGATATTGAACTAGGCCACCTGCAGGGATAGTAAGTAAAGAAGAGTCACCTATAATATAAGACATTATCACGCTTGAAAGTGAAATTTAACCACGTACAGTATGACAAATTAGGGCTTTACATATAAGCCTTTAATAAGGCCATCCATTAAAAAGAACTGCGGCATGTAATAAGCATTTCTTTGGGCTGTTAAGAGTTGTCTGCTAATATATAAGTTCACCAGCATCTGTTAACAAATTGTGGGGTATGGCTAAATAAAATGTCCAATAGGTCTGTAATATAAATATATGGCTCTGATGCACATCAGGTAATTTCATTCAGGTCTATGTGAACTCAGAGGCCCCCCTATTCTTGTCCATTAAAGTAATAGATAGAGTAAATATATCTTAATAAACCCTAATATCTCTAGCAGTGCATATTGTTTGACAGTATGTGTATGAGTGTTTTATAGGCTATATACTTTGCTAGTTAGGGAAAAGCTGCGATATCTATGTAAATGTATATAAAGACATTGTTACCTTACATAGGGCACCTAGGGGTTTAGGATAATTAGGTAGTAGCGCAGATGCACCAGACATATGGTAGTATTAACTGGACAATGAGACTAAAATGGCTAGATGAGAGATAACCAGGGTATCCGGAAACCTAATCATCTATTTTCTATACTATGATGCAACAGGTATCATATTATCTCAGGCAAAGCGAAAGGACTATCTCAATGTTAGTTCAGGTGAGCACTAAACAAGAAAAACAGACAAAACAGCAACAACAAAAAAAACAATAACAAAAAAAAAACAGTGCTATTAGCATAGACCCATAGAACAATTAACTCTCTAAGACAGCTCTACATTCACATCTATAGAGGAAAACATTTGTGAACATGCAGGTTTACAAAAAGCTGTGACTAGCTCATATGAGACATACTAAAAATTGGAGTATATTGCTATTAATGACACTCCTGTAAATTTGTTGAGGCTACATAACCTCTTCAGACATAGGGCAAATATTATAAACATAACAAGCAAAACCGGTAGGTACTTGTGAATCGTAGAGGACATAGTGTAGATCTCTAGTGTTCAGAGTGGTGACTCGTCAACCAGAGGGGAGTCCATTATAAAATGGCAATCTAGATTATTTCTCTGGCAGAACAAGGTGAGTGGAATACATTAATACAAAGAGCCCTCCACTAACCAGTCTTATTCTGACGGTCAGGAGAAATTTACCCAACGCCAAACTTGACCAGGCATTGATGGAACCTCCACAGTAGTATCGAGACCAGCTGGATCCCAACTGACGGTAATACTGACGATGCCGTGTCTCCCACATGCGCAGGGGATCTGAGGCAGGCTGCGGTCCAACGGGATCCAGCGGCGTCGAAGATGTTGTGAGCCCCCAACCCCCTGAAACATGCAAAGGCTGAGGGCCCGTCTGGGCATAGTTCAAAGTCACAAAGAGCTTGGTACGTGTGGCTGTCAGCTAGAGGTCCTGAAGTGTTGCGGCTGGTTGTTAGTAGAGCTGTCAGCTTGCCGGCAAGCCACGCTGTAGTTGGAGGGTTTTCTATCTCGGGGCAGGTTACGAGCGATCGCTTGTCTTCTGTAAAGCCCTCTGTCAGATGTACCTCCGCAATGAGCTGCGATGCCCTGTCTCCGTCCACTAGCTCACCCCTATCCAGCTTCCTCAGTACTGGTCCGGTCTCGGCAGAAGGACTCCTCTTAGTGGGCGTACGTATAGCCTGGGTAGTGTAATCTATGTCGGTCTGAGGCGTTAGCAGGGCTGGTGTTGGCACTCCGTTCTTAGGCTGTGCAGGTTCATCACAGTCTGTAGTATCGATGGAAGTCGCCATTTTAAGTGCAGGCGTGCTCTTGTCTCTGAATTGCTCCTTAAGCGTGAGCTGAAGATTAAAAAAATTGTGGTCGAGTTTCTGCAGCAGCATCTCGAACGATGACTGTATTAGATCCACACAGTCTGCCATGGCTAGAGGAGTAGTATAGAGCCCAAAATAGAGTTGTAGATAAGCAATTATCCAGCGATCTCTGCTGCCACGTGAGAAGTCAGATAGTAGTTGCGTTGCTAAGCCTTAAAAGACGTTTAAGACCGAATTTCCATACAGGTTGTATAATAGTACTTTTCTCCCCATATAAAAGAAGGTTAAGAGTTAAGTTAATGGATGTAGAACCATATTATATTACTTTGTTATGCTGTTTTGGCAGCAGAGCTGCAGACAAACACGTCTGCTAATTGGTTAGGTTTTAATCTAAAATCAGAGGTGAGCATATGACTGACAAGATCTGTATTCCATTGGTTGTTATTTGAAGTGCGATGTGGGCGTATAACTAGATAGAGGCTTCAGGGCTGTAGGTCTTAACAGAGGATTAATGTAGACACATGGTTGCGAGGGCTACAGGGCCATAGATCTCTGTGATTTGTTGTAGACATATAAATAACAAATGCTACAGGGTATTGGGTCTGATCTGAGGTCTAATGTGTATAACTGTCACTGTTAGGCAATTTGATATGACGACGTGAGGCAAAAGATGAAAGACCACAGGGTCTGTGGAAAACCTACTGTTTTCCCCTTTTTTCTGGCTGGTGATCCAGTATTTTTTTTTGTAATACAAGCTTTATAGAGAAATTCAAAGTGCATGACAAAATGTAAAATGACAATATCAAAATGTACTTTTGAATTATACATATTAAATCTACAGGAACAGCTCAGAAAACATCAAGAAGCTGAACATCGGAGAGCAAGTAAGGAGCTCACCTCCAAGTGTGACTGGGATGATATATCAAAAAGTCCCTCCAGGGTGCAATGACTGAGTCAATCAATGAAGCAATTTATAATGGTTTTCCTTCCCACATTGGCATCATGACTTTGTGAAAATCTATTTTCCCTATGTTGAAATAATGGTATCTTTACAGCTGCAATAGTTTGTGATAGCAACTTTCCATTCAGTTGGGGTGATTTGCGTTTTCCAGTTCCTGGGAATTATTCCTTTAGGTCATCCAGTATTTTGTAGTTGACAGCTAGCAAACCTAGATAAATTTAGGCCTGATAGTAACGCTGACAAAAACTTTAAGCAGTGTTAAAAATCACTCTGTCACACATCACACTAGTGCTGTAAGTTGCTGACCCATGAATAAGAGTCTCATCTGACTAGAGTTCTTGTGTTGTTTTTCTGTTCTAATAAAGGGCTAGATTACAAGTGGAGAGCTAATTTATTGCATGCCCGCAAAAGGGCAAATTCGCTTGTTTACAAGTGCGCGATAAATAATCAGCCAATACAAGTGGTTGGTTATTTCTACCACGAGCTCGCGGTAGCAATTAGCGCTCAGAAAATTAACCAGAGATCAGATCCCTGGTTAATTTTCTAAATGTCCCCCAATTGCCCCCAAAATAAAGTGGTGTGTTTTGGTTTAATAATTTTTTTTATAAGGGGTTAAAAGTGGCGAGTGTGGGGTGTTATAAAAAAAATGGCACTGAAAAGTGCCTTTACATTGCTGTCTATGGGAACTGTATGATCTTAATAAAAATATTTGTATATGCTTATATACGTATATATTTATGTGTTAATATGTGTATATACTGTACATACATATATTCATACATATACATATTCATATACATATATATTTAAAATTGCTGCCATCGCTGCGCGACTTACCCCCTTTGCTGCTCTTTTGTTCCGTGCCATGTATGACGGCATCAGAACGAGGCTCCCATTGCAGCCTATGAAAGCACGCTCGCCTGAGCACAATGCTTCCGTGCAATGCAAACGCGAGGTCACGTTCGCATTGTACCTCACTTGTAATGCAAGCGCACATTTGCGTGCATTGGTATTACTCAGTTGAGTGCAAATATCACTTTCACAGAAGTTTTTTATTTTGCGCTCAACTTGTAATCTAGCACAAAATAGATAAACAAGATCAGAACATGGCCAAATACAAGTACTATTAAATAGACATGAAACCCCAAATGTTTCTTTCTTGATTTAGGTAAAGCATGCATTTTTTAAACAACTTTCCAATTTACTTCTATTATCAATTTAGCTTCGTTCTCTTGGTATCCTTTGTTGCAGGAGAATCAATGCACTACTTGGAGCTAACTGAGCACATTAGTAAACCAACGACAAGAGGCATATCTGTGTAGCCATGAATCATAAGCTTGCTCACAGCTCCTGAGCCTACCTAGGTATGCTTTTCAACAAAGAATTCTAAGAGAACTAACCAAGTTATATAATAGAAGTAAATTAGGAAGCTGTTTAAAATGGTATGTTCTATCTGAATCATGATGTCCCTTTAAGATACAGCCTCACAGATATGGCTGACTCTAAAACTGGGATTAAATCATTGTTGTTTGTTCACTGTACACTAAGGGCTAGCTCACAAGTGAAGCGCTATATTTTGTGTGTGAGTGATATCGGGTTTTTGAGGCCGTTTGCACGCAAGTTAAATTCTGCCCGTAAATGCGAACGCGTGAGCACAATCGTGATTTACTTTAGAATGATTTCTGCTTCCTCTGGTTAATTGTTACGCGAGTCAAAAAGGGTCACAAAACACATAAAAAGTACATTTAAAGGTACAGTTACACTCCTAATAACACTATCTAATAAAAATTATTAAAAAAATTGCATAAAAAAGTTATAAGGGCTCAAAGATATGAGGTCTCAGGATTTAAGAACAAAAAAAAAAGGCAGGCAAAGGGCTTTAAAAAAGAGATACTGTACATACACGTCTATATATAGGTATAGGTATAAATATATATTTGTGCAAAAATCCATCAGATATATACTTAAAGTGAAGGTTTATTTCAATGAATTAGTGCCGGTTTTTAATAATCCTATTAAAAACAAGGGCACTTTAATTCATCAAAATTGACATTTCACTCGCTTTCTTCAAAAACTTACCTTTTAATCCTGACAGCCGCTGCATCGCTTCCTCTGCCCGTCACAAGCCCTCTTCGCAGGTCCAAAATGACGAATCCGGCTTCCTCCAATCATGGCTTTGCATCAGGCTATGATCCCCCCGGGGGGGAAAGCCGTAATTGGAGGAAGCCGATTCGTCATTTCTGACATAAGAAGTGGCTTCCAACGGCCAGGGGAATCGCTGGAGCGGCTGTCAGGATTAAAAGGTAAGTTTTTGAAGAAAAGCAGTGAAATGTCAATTTTGATTAATTAAAGTGTCCTTTAATTAATTGCTAATTCATCGAAATTGACCTTCACTTTAAATATCTCTTTAAGAATAAATAGAACATATTCTGCTGCAGAACTTTTAGATTATGAAATATGCAAAATTATTTTCTTATGTTGCTCTTTTAAATAACATAGAAACACATAATTGTCTTATCTTAGATAAGAACCAAAAAGGTCCATCAAGTCTATCCATATTACATGTTATTTTTTCTTAGAATAGCCTTATGCATGTCCCGGGCCTTTATAAAATTAATTTACTGTCTATGGGATTGATTTACCATATGTCGAGCTGACATGATTCGCTGTATGCATTTATCATTACACAAGCATTTCTGGTGAAAATGCTTGTGCAATGCCGCCCCCTGCTCACTGGCTTCCAATTGGCCACTAACCAGGGCTGTCAATCCTCCTGATTGTATTGGCTCGTATTGGACCTAAAAGGTGGCGGAGAGGTTAAGAATCAGCAGTCTTATGACCGCTGCTTCTTAACTTAAAGGGCCATGATACTAAAATATTGAAACACTTGAAAGTGATGCAGCATAGCTGTAAAAAGCTGACTAGAAAATATCACCTGAACAATATATTTTACCTCAAAAGTTCCTCAGTAGCCACATCCCATTGCAAAGGACTTCTAAGCAGCAAATCAGTATGTCTCTCCCGGGACAGCTAAGGGAGTGAGCTTTGTGCACACTCATCTTATTTCCCTATTCAGTGTAAGGATGTTTACAATGAAATCTCATGAGAGTTAAGTCAAATCTCATGAGATCACAGTAAAATAGTTCATGACCTCAGCACTGCTGATGCTGATTGGCTGCTGTTCATTTCTTCATTTATTTATTTTTTACCTGCAGCTGAGCAAGAGCTGAGTATAACTTTTTACACAGAACGTACTCTGCTGAGCTGAGGAGATTGTGAGGTAAAATATCTTCCTTTTTTTACATAGAGATGCTCAGGTGATATTTTCCTGTCAGCTTTTTACAGCTATACTGCATCAGTTTCAAGTGATTTAGCATATGAGTATTATGTCCCTTTAAGTTTCAGGCGAGCCTGAAATGATGGCCTCTGAAGCAGTATTTGCTGCTTCATAAATAGAGTCCTTTGTGTTTACCACCTCAATTGGATGTTTATTCCATGAATCCTCCACCCTTTCTGTAAAAAAATACTTCCTCACATTTCTCCTGAATCTGCAACCCTCTAACTTAAAGGGACATTATACACTCATTTTTTCTTTGGATAAATGTTTTGTAGATGATCTATTTATATAGCCCATATAGTTGTTTTTTTAATGTATAGTTTTGCTTATTTTTAAATAACATTGCTCTGATTTTCAGACTCCTATCCCAGCCCCAAAGTTTTATGTGAATACCGTCAGCTACCTTCTCCAGCTTGCTCCTGTTTGTGTAAAGGGTCTTATCATATGCAGGGGGAGGGGGAGGGGGGAGTGTCTTATTTCCCACTTTCAGTGGGTGTTCCAGCTACCTTTTCAACAGAGCTAAACTGAGAGCTTCTAAGTAAGTTTTTAAACAGTTTTATACTGGATTTTGTTATCAGTATCTGTGCATCTTATTATTTATAGTAGTGTCTATTACATGCAGTTATATGAAAATGAGTGTATGCTGTCCCTTTAAGATTGTGACCCCCTTGTTTTGGCATTTGTTTTTTTGTAGAAAATGCTTTTAGCTTCCAATTTATTAAAGGGACATTCTGGTCAACATTTAAATGCACATAGATGAATTACATCTTTGAATGGAAACATACAGTATATACATGTATTGGCAAAATGCTTCTAGTAAACATAATTACTGTTATAGTGTTAAAGGACCACTCAATGCAGTAGATTTACATATAAAACAAGTACATAATAAAAAGAAAATGCAATAGAACTTACTCTGAATTTCAAATAAGCAGTAGAATTAATATTTTCTCCCATTTTCCAGCCCCCTGAATCATGTGACAGACATCAGCCAATCACAGACTAGTATACGTATACCCTGTGAGCTTGTGCACATGCTCAGTAGGATCTTGTTCACCAGAAAGTGTGAATATAAAAAGACTGTGCAAAATTTGATGATAGAAGTAAATTGGAAAGTGTCTTTAAAACTGCTGCTCTTTCTGAATCATAAAAGTTCATTTTGACTTGAGTGTCCCTTTAACATTTAAAGCATAACTGTATATTCTCAGTGCACCAGCATTTTAAATACTGCAGCTACTCAGACAGCCAGTGCAGCTTGTATCATATCAGCAATGAACAAATTAATTCATTACCAGATGTTAAAAGCACCTTAGGCTCTCTGAGCAAGTGCTGTGTTTAAAATGCTGGTGCACGGTGCATACTTACATACACGTTTGAAAAAGGTAGAGCTTTTATTAGAAGCATTTTTGTTAATACATATACATTAAAAAATGCTTCTATTCAAAACCTAAATCCATCCATGTGGATTGCAATTTTGGCTGGAATGTCCCTTTAAGTAACCGAGATCATGTTTGCGTGACTTGTGGGTGTTAAGTTTTTTTTTCCAACTTATTTGGCTTCATTGAAGTCTATAAGGGAATGTGATTTTAGCGTTCACGAGTTCTCAAATGGCGAGACTCGTCAAACGAAAAAAATAACGCTCGTAATCTAGCCCTAAGTGATATACCTGCAGGCTTAGGTTATAATGAAAGAAAATGTCAGATGTGATAATTAGTATGCATATATTTATTTATTATTTGTATATATTTATTTACCGGTAAACTCTACAAGCTTTGTACGTTACTAAGCTCTCTGGTCTTTTGATTTGTTTGGTTTTGTTTTTGCTTCTGATCTCTGCCATTCTCAGATTCAATCACTGGTATTGTGTTAATAAAATAAATGCGCTGCCACTATCAATAATAAATGTTATTTCTGTACTTCGGAGGTCAGATTTCCACCGTTGCCAGCATCTCTGTGGGTCCTTTTGTTTACATGTTGATGATTAGTGATTTCCAGGATCAAATGGCAATTACTCAAACTGAAATGGAAAAAAGTAGAACAAGGAAAACAATATCTCATCTAACCCCACCCAGCCCAAGGAAATAAAGCAGTGCACTTTAAATGTAGTTCTTTGGTTGAGCATCTAGACATTTTCTAAAATAAAATTGGGTTTGATATTTTGTTTTCTTGCAACCTTAAACTGGAGAAGTTTATCATCCCCCTTAGCCCTGTCCATTTTATAAAATATTTATCACAAATGAACAGTTAGCTATTAAAGGGATATGGAATCCAAAAAAAATATTATGTGATTCAGACAGAGCATACCATTTTAACAAGTTTCCAATTTGCTTATATTATCAAATTTGCTTCATTCCCATGCAATTCTGTATTGAGAGATACCTAGGTAGGCATCTGGAGAGGTAGGAAATACTGCTGCCATCTAGTGTTCACAACTGCTGCCATGTGCATGCTCCTGGGATATTTTCAACAAAGCATACAGAGAGAACAAAGTAAATTTAATAATATAAATAAATTAGAAAGTTATTTAAAATTCTATGCTCTGTATGAATAATGGAAGAAAAATTGTGGGTTTCATGTCCTTTTAACTTCTGTCAACCAAAAAGAAAATAAAAACAGTGATGAACCCTTTAGTCAGCCATATTGTTATGCCAACAATTTAGAGATGGCTACACATAGTCTAGTAGTTATCCTTTTTTTACCAGCTACTCATGCAGAATTAATTATATTTTTTCATCTGCATATACAGTAGTGATAATGCCCCTCTGGTAGTTAAAACTAGATGTATTGAAGCCCTAAATAGAGCTAAAAAAATAATATTGGTGGACTGTGAACTAGTTTGTCTAGACGCCTCTGAAAAAAGAGCAAAAAGCTTAGATCTGCAATGTGAAAATCATTTTTAAAAATGTGGGGTTGTTTTAAGATGGTGAGAGTCTTTAAGAATGTTTTGTGGTAAATAAATGGCTTGAAAAGTGTTTTGTGATGCATTGGAAAAGGGTATGTGAGGTATTTCACTTATAAGTATCTGATGAGATAACTCTGTCATTTTAAAAGCATTAAAAACACAGAAGAGGGTGAAGAGAGGTAAGGAGAGATACTGAGAGGGAGAGACGAGGGAAGGGAGCTAGAGGGATGGCGGTTCTGGAAGCAGTAGGCTCAATGAGGACTGTGGGTGGGTGGGTGGTGGTGTCTTTGTGTTGTGAAGGTGGAGAGGGGCAGAAGGGTTTAACATGGGTCTAATGATAATGTCTCACCTAATTACATGCACATTAAGTGAAGTAGTGAAGATAGTTCTGGGTGTAGAAAGAGTGATAGTGGTGTTTAGAATACAACAGAGACGTTAGAGAGGGATAGTGCTAATTCACAGCTGGGAGGGCAGGAACATTTGGCCCTTCTTCTAAAACTTTTAAGAGCAGGGATAGGAGATTTGAATGGGGAGGAGGAGGCTCTGGTAGAGACCTATGATGAGTATTATGTTTAAAATTATTATAAACTTATTTACATGTTTTATATTTGTTTTAGAAACATTAAGGAAGTCCTATGAAGAAGAGGAAAAAGAAACTCCCCCTCCATCAGAATCCAGCTACATCCTGCTACCAATAGGCCAACCAACAACCCATCCTTGTACAAGCCCGGTCCCTCTGAATCATCCACCTGTTCCACAGTCTCACCTGGCATGCCAAACTCATCCACCTGATAGCTAAAGTGCACGCAATTAGGGAAAAGCAGGATAGCGTCTCATTTGTCATACATGACCCACCAACAAACTAAAATACAGCTGTGCCTTATCTGTTAGCATTATCTTTAGATGGCACAGTAGTGAGATATGCAACTGAACATGATGAACTCTACCAGTACAGGCAACTCCCAACCTCCCAGGTTCCAACCCCAACTCTAACATGTGTCCATCAGGATCAGAACCATCAGTTTTCCTTCCCACAAGACCTCAAACCTAGAGCCATACCTTCCTGTGTCACAATAGGGAAGAAAGAGTTTTTTATGGTGTAGTGGTTCACACCTTTTTCACTCATAAGGTCTTAAAGCACAGTTTTATTGAAATATGATTTCCAAGCACTGACCTTTAATATTATACCAGGGAAACAGGTCTCATTTCTTATAAAGAAAGTTTCCAAGTACAATATATTATAATAATAAGAAATGGTATTGAGAGAGAAATACTGTTTTAAAATACATTTTTATTATACAGAAAAATTACCTTAGAGAAGTAATAAAATAAAATAAATTTAAAATCCATTATACACACACACAGAGTTAAATTGAATTAATTAAGCTTGCTTATCATAACAATTGTTTACATACCACTCAAATTGACTTTCAGAAACCAAATCCTATTCTTTGAGATGCTCTAAAACCACCTGCCAGAATCACCTGCCCACTGTTTTCAATGAGGTGTATTTATAGTGTTTTTATTAGATGATGTCATCAACTATTGTTTTTATTTTATATGTATTTTAAGCATCAACATAATGACAACAAATTTTATCTAACTTTTTTCTAGCATCAACAGTTTTGGGCATCATCTACGTAGCCTTGAAAATCTGTTATACAAGAGTTAGACATACGCACTTGTAATTATTGCAATGAGCGTCCATTTTAGGATTTGCTAATACAAGGTTGAATAAAAACCCATTTTAGTTTTAGTACAGAAAATCATATAACATCACTTGTTAGTATTTTAATTCCACTAAACATATTTATAAATCTAGAAGAACTTTATTTAAACATACATATGAATATTACAGGATAACCTTTTTTATATATAGTAAGTATAAGTGTCTTTCTAAAAAAAAATAAAAAAATTTAACTGATGGCATAGTCTTTATTCAAACATTTTCATAGCAGTTTTTATTCAGACAAACATATTATGAACAAACGTTATTGCTGTAGGGTCACTTCTTTTGTTCCTTAGCTCTGCTCTGGCTGATAAGGGTGCGGCACACGTTTTCTTCAGGGCCCTGGGGTGACCACTGAAATCACACACACATGCAACTGAGTGTTTTCACAAAAGTCCCGTTTATTTGAAGAACACACAAAGAATTTATAGTGATGTATACGTCATACATGAGGTCACAGGAAATATATAAAAAACATAGTTAACTTCACATCTGCATAAGGGGCCCACAGGAAATAAGAATGTTGTTATAGCACATAACAGAATATGCCCATATCCATTTGTAGAGAGGAACTTATATTAGAACCATATGTTACAACTTATACAGAAAGAAACTTGTGGAATGCTGCTTTATAAACATTTGATACTAGATTTAAAGTTACCCTCAATATGCTTAATATGTGAGATTCAAATTACCCATATAACATAATATATATAATATATATACATACACATATATACACATATATACATATATATATATATATATATATACATACACATACACATACATACATACACATACATACATACCCATCATTCCCCTCTTTGATCACATCGTGATCACATAATCTGTAATGTTCCTACAACATAAACTATCTGGGTCTACCTCTAATTAAATTTTGCAGTTGAACTTTTTCTGCATCTTGTATCATACCTGATATTTATCACTCTTAGGGAACATAAGAATGTTTTCTAAATCTAAACGTTGTTGACTCATATATACATAACGTAAACCACAAAGGCTCCAACTACTACTATCAGAGACTAAATTCTCTACGGCCATTGTGATGTTGTTCAAATATTTATACATACTAGATTCAAGTTGCAAACCCTTTCGTTGAGGTTCATATATAGTAGGAGCCCATTGACCTGTCAAATGTAATGCTGACCCAATATCTGCACCAGCAGTTGATATTTTGTTACGTATAATTTCACTATCAATACCATTAAGAACACCTAAAGTTACACCAGTTCCTCCTAACAAAGTATCATACCACTCACGTCGTCTGCGTGACGGGCGACATAAGGAGACATCTGGGGTAGAAATATTCAGGGAAATGTGTACCATATGGGAGAATGTTGTAGTATTTACACAAGTGTGGGGAAGGGGTATTGTGTGTAACTGTGTAATACTGGGTGTTGTGTGTGGATTACAAAAGTGTATACAACCACCATGCACACTTTCTGAGGAACTACCCTTTCTAAACCGTGTACTCATAAATACAAGGTATGTATTCTGAGGCCATGTAATCACTGTAGTTTGATTTCCACCATCCTGTATTGTTGTTATGTTAGGCATTGTTAGATTGTTACGATAAAGAAAAGATAGAAAATATTGTATGTTACCAAATATTTTTGTATCTTGTTCATGTGTACTTGAACGTGAATTCATTCTGAAACTAAATTTATTTGGCATTCCCATAAAACGGGGGGGAAGATCTGACAAGAGGTAGCTTGTATAGTTGATATAAGAAGTAACTTGCATGCTACATTGTTGTATATCATTGTGTGGGGTTAATGTTAATATATTTGAAATGTTATTGTAACATAGATTTTTTGATGCAGATTCCAAAATAAATACTTCACATTTTTCTTCGATATTACACCATTTTGGATCCCTACCTTCTAGGTTTATGCTATAATTATGTATAGCATCACCATACCAAGCAAACAAATTATAACATTTGACAGTTACACGGGGTGTCCTATGTAATGGTGCAATATTATTTTTTGTTTTAAATAGTTCACAAATAGGTGTAAAGTGTTCAGCATCTTCAGGTGAGTAATAACATGCCGTTATTAATACTATTGGGATATACACAAACATCAATATCCCCATTAGGAAAAGGAAGATCTTGCAGAAATGTCTTGGATCCATGACTGAGATCGTCATCCTGGTCTTTGTGAGGAGTGATCGATACCTTATCACCCACTTCTCCTTTGTGAGGGGTGACCGATAGCTTGTCACCCGCTTCTCCTATCTTTGGACAGAGTTTCACTCGTGAAGCGTGTATCCAGATGTCCTTGTCGTCAGTCAGTACGGCAGTCCTGGTTACAGCGATCACAGTGACTGGCTTGCTGAACGGGAAACCTCCTTTCTTTGCTTTATTCAGCTGGCGAATGCAGACCAGATCTCCAGGCTTGAAAGGATGGGTTGGTTCCTGTGAGGGAAGAGGTAAACGGGAAGACACATCACCATAGATGCCATTCAATTTATCAATCAATTGTTTTACATATTGTTCCTTAATACAATCTAAATCACCATTTTTAATGATAAGTGGGCCTTTTACCCATGGAGTTGGGAATGGTCAACCCATTAGGACCTCAAATGGAGACAACCTGGTTGTCCTATTTGGGGTCATTCTGATTTCTGCTAAAATCGCA
Organism: Bombina bombina; assembly: GCF_027579735.1. Taxonomy (NCBI): domain Eukaryota; kingdom Metazoa; phylum Chordata; class Amphibia; order Anura; family Bombinatoridae; genus Bombina; species Bombina bombina. The sequence goes on along the minus strand of NC_069506.1, from coordinate 264,537,918 downwards.
GGTAAATAGTTTTGCCATTTAACCCATGTACCTGCTGTTGCCTTTAAAAGTTTTTCCTTGATATTGCGATTCATTCTTTCTACAATCCCTGAGCTTTGAGGATGGTAGGGAATGTGAAAGTTCCAATTAATCTGTAACCATTCTACTAACTCATGTGTGATTTTACTAATGAACGCTGGACCGTTATCAGAATTAATCTGAAGCGGACAACCAAATCTGGGAATTATTTCAGTAGCTAAAATTTTAGCGACTGTTTTTGCATCTTCCCTCTGGGTAACAAAAGCTTCTGGCCACTTAGAAAATTGCACAAAAAAGAATAAAGTCCCAACTAATCCTTTGAAAGAAGTTTGCCCCACTAAAGTTTAACCGGACAATTTGCTTATACAGATACCCTCAGGAATACTTCAAAGTCTTTAAGGGGCCTCAGTAATTAAATAAACAGAGTTCATCTGAATGGTAGTATTGAATAAACCAATGCCTGTCAGTGTGCTCAGCATATAACAAACAGTTCTTAAATTTTGAGAGTCCGCTCTATAGCTCATATGTATAGCCTCTAATTAGGTGTTCATTGGCTTTAACGCTGACTTAAATAAGTAGATATACAGGTATCCCAAATATGCTCGACAAAAATACAGGTTGTACAAATAGAGATTCTCACCAGCTGTGGTATCCTGCTCTCCCAGGCTACTGCCTGTCCACCAACGCGGAACGAGCGCACCTCTAGCCGGGCTTCTCCTTCGGTAGTGTGTTCTGTATCGAGCCGCGTCCTGTTAGCCAATAGGAACCAGGTGGTGACGTATCCTACGTGTCACTTACGCCACTCCGCCAATGGTAACCCGGTTAGTTGACGTTTCCCACCTGTCATCCGTGGGCAGCCAATCCATACGCGTTGAGGGAATCCAATGACCATCCAGGGGTCGGCCTCAACTTGCGGTGTCCGTTTACCAAGCAAACAGGGAGCAATCAATGGTACTTGTCGTAGTGAATCAAATGCATGTAGTGAGGCTTCACTGTACACACGCAGGCAGAGGTATTACAAGCGGCCCCTATATGAAAACTTGAAGAGGGTAACCATTTACTTCCTCCTCACTGAGGGTAACTCCGGTGGGCTTAGCAGATGGTGCTGGCTTGTGGTAACAAATAGGCAATCAGAAAAAAGCAGAAAAGCATGCCAGGCACCAAAAATAAATAAAAATCTTATTTTATTGGTATTCCATTAAAAATAGTATTACAACAAGAGCAATGTGGGGGGACCCCAGACAAAACAGACTAACGCGTTTCGGCTAGGAGAGCTGTACTCATAGTCCATAAAACTACTAAGAATGCACTGATTTAAATACCCAGTGCTCTATTTCTATTGGTTGGCCATCTAATTGAAATTTAAAGGTACAGTGCCCCAAGCATCTAAAGCACCTTACTGTATAGTAAACATAGCTATATTTAAATACTAAAGTAATTCCATTAAATGGCCAAATGGGGGTGAGAGAACTTAAATAGCTTATATATATATGATAAATGACATAATATTAACACAGGACCGGCTCAACTATAAATGTGTATAAGGAGTACATGTAGCAATGCATAATTCAAGGTTATAGCCATATTAGGCTTATTTAGTCTAAAAAGAGGAAATATTGTTATATAATTCTACTGTTCCAATATACACATTGATAGGTACGGGGTATATTACCATATTCAACCTATGACGGTGAAAAAGTGACAAAAAGATGAAATGAGCCCATGACTAGAGGCGCTGATCAAATATTCATAACCCTAGATGGTGTTAAAATGATAGAAATGGTATAGACCATTTGCGTATATAGTGACCCTTCCCTGTTCTATAGTATATCATTTAGAGGGAAGTAGCATCAAGCAAATCCAATAGAAAGTGTAAATGAGCCTATGACTAGAGGACGGGTTGACTATCTAAAATAAATAATTTCAATTAAGTACACATAAATTAACCTCTGAAAAGCCTTAGGACCTATAGACTAGATCGCTAAAGTGAAAGTAGTTGACTACAATATATATAGTAATGAGCCTATGACAAGAGGCCAGCGTGAAAAGCTAGATATGGTTAATTAGTTGTACTTATTAGTGAAACTGGTATCCATTGCCAAGGTCCCTATGTACTAGATTTGTCTTAATGTTTGTAATGAGCCTATGACTAGAGGATAGTTTGAGGACTTGATGAAATTAGTTAAACATATATGGTCAGGTAGAACTAATACCTATTTATTTGGTCCCTACAGGCTAGAATAGTATGTGTTTACTGAGGGAAAGCAAAGAGTTACATGATTAGCTAGGCTGTGAATGATTTAGGGGCCCATAGGTAAAATGTGGGACCGAGTTAGTTCCTCACTTCCAGTAGTTAATGAAATCGTATTCTGAGTTTAGGCCCCAAGGTCTCTTGGTTTGGAGCCTAAATATCCAGTACATCTCTTGCCTTGACAGGACGTCAAAGCGGTTGCCTCCCCTCTTTTGATGTTGTACCTTTTCAATAATCATCCATTTGAGGGAGTGACAATCTTTGTCGTGCTTTTGTACAAAGTGAGTTACCAATGTAGTACTACTCTTACCTATTCTGATCGTGGACAAATGTTCGCGTATCCTGGAGCGGACGTCCCTAGTGGTCAAACCTACATATTGCAGATTGCACAATGTGCACCACAGAAGATAGATGCAATACGTAGATCTGCAGTTGACACAAGAGGAAATATCGAAGGTTTCCCCAGTCACTGCTGAAGTGAATGAGGTACCAACCTGTAAGTGCTCACATGCCTTGCATTGTAAATATCCGCACCTATACGTTCCTCTATGGAAATAGAGCACTGGGTATTTAAATCAGTGCATTCTTAGTAGTTTTATGGACTATGAGTACGGCTCTCCTAGCCGAAACGCGTTAGTCTGTTTTGTCTGGGGGTCCCCCCACATTGCTCTTGTTGTAATACTATTTTTAATGGAATACCAATAAAATAAGATTTTTATTTATTTTTGGTGCCTGGCATGCTTTTCTGCTTTTTTCTGATCACTTAGAAAATTGGTCAACTATTACAAGCAGATATAATTGTTTAGTGCCAGTTTTTGGAATATGTGTAAAATCAATTTGTAGATGTGTGAATGGGGCTGTAGGTGGGGGTAAGTGGTCATGCTGGGCTTTATTGGGAATGGTTGCATTGGTCTGTAAGCAATATACACATCTATTAATATATGCTTGCAATGATCACCTATACCTCTAATGTAGAAAGATTGCTTCAACAAGTTAGTTGTTGGTTTTATACCTAGGTGTCCAACACCATGGGCTTGTGCTATAAAGAGTGGTGCACTGCTTTCCGGTATGCCCACCTTCCCCTCTTTAGAAAACAAACCATTCTCATCTAAAGCTAACCCATTAGTAGTCCAGAAAGATATGTCACTAGGAGTGGCATGTCCCTGGAGTTCAAGAAGCATATGGTCTGTAGGACATGAAGGTGGGGCTAAAACAGCATACATACGGATGGTGGATCCGGGTGTATGAGAAACATAAGCAGCCTCTTTAGCAATTTTATCTGCAAGTGCATTACCCAAGGAAATAGGGTCAGACTTGTATGTATGTGCACGGCAATGTATGATCGCTATGTCCTTTGGGAGTTGTATGGCCTCTAAAAGTTCATTAATCAGGTCTGTATGAGAGATGGTCTTGCCATCTGCTGAAACAAAACCACGTTGTTTCCATATCATACCAAAATCGTGCACAACCCCAAAAGCATAGCGAGAGTCAGTGTAAATGTTAACAGATTTATTTTCAAACAATTTACATGCTTTTGTAAGTGCTATTAATTCTGCAGCTTGTGCAGAAGGATAAGGAATGGGGCCTGCATCTAGAACAATGTCTGGTAGTTGCACAACGACATAGCCTGTCTTATAAATACCATCACTAGGTCGGGAACAAGAACCATCAACAAACACATTATCAGCATGGTCAAAAGGTTTATCCATCAAGTCAGGTCTTGGTGTGGTAATGTGGTGTATTACCTCTATACAATCATGATCTGTTGGAAAGTCTGGTGATCCTGTAAGTAAGGCACTAAGTATTTGAGTTGGCCCTGAGGATACACTACTATATTTAATAGTCAGATTTGTATTATTCAGTAATATACATTCATAACCAGAAAGTCTTTGAGAAGTCATGTGTTGGGTAGTGACATTTTTTACAAGATGTAAAACTTGGTGACTAGTGTGTAGTACTATTGGATGGCCTAATGTGATTGTTTCAACCATCTCTACAGCCATGGCGCAAGCTGCCAATGCTCGGAGACACGCCGGCATCCCTTGTACCGGTATTGGAACTACTTTGGAAAAGAAAGCTACGGGACGCATATTGCCTCCACCATGCTCTTGGGCACAGACAGCAGCCATGGTTTTACAATTGTCCCTCGCATACAAGTGAAATGGTTTACAATAATCAGGTAGTCCTAAAGCAGGGGCACTAATAATGCTAGTCTTCAGAGCTATGTAGGATTTAGTCATGTCTGTGGTCCATTGTATATGTTCAGGGCTATCCCCTTTTGTGGCTTGCCTTAGAATGGAATCATGATGGGAGCACTCAGGAATCCATTGTCTGCAATAATTAATCATACCTAGAAAGGTGAGCATGTCCTTTCTAGTAACTGGCTTTGGGATCTGTTGAATCGCTTGGATTCGTTTGGGACTAATGGACCGGTGGCCTTGGGAAAGCACAAAACCAAGGTAATCCACTTATGTCACTCCTACTTGTAGCTTATGTTTTGCTATTTTATGACCTTCAGCAGCAAGGTGTTTTAACAGACTTATTGTATCTACTGTATTAGCCTCCTGGTTAGGACTACACAACAGTAGGTCATCGACGTACTGAAGGAGGACGGAACCGTGGCTGGGAGTCCATAACCGCAAAGTACGTTGGAGCACCAGCGAGTAGACCGCAGGTGAGGCCACATAGCCTTGAGGGAGGCGTGTCCAGGTAAGCTGACGCCCATCATAATAAAAAGCCATAAGTAGCTGCGTCTCAGGGTCCAATCGGACTAAAAAAATGCGTTATCTAAATCAATCACTGTAAATATACAGGCATCATGTGGAATGGCTGTGAGTAAGGTTGTAACATCTGGGACTATTGGGGCAATTGGGATTACTATTTCATTAATTGCCCTTAGGTCTTGTACTAACCTGTATTCATTGTCTTTCTTTGGGATCGGATTTATGGGGGTATTATAGGGAGAAACTACTGGACGGAGGATTCCTTGTTTAAGGAATTCCTCTATCATGGGTCTTATCCCTTCTTTCTTTTCTCTAGACAATGGATATTGTTTAATAAACACTGGAGTAGTATTAGGTTTTAATCTGGCTTTATATGGGGTACACTGAACTAAACCAACGTCAAGTTTTGAAGATGCCCAAACAGAGGATGGGACATCTGTCAATATGTCATTAAAAAAACACAGGTTAGTGGACCCTAGACTCACGTCTAACCCACCCTGTCTAGTGACAGCTACTTTCAAACCAAGGGGACCCATAAGATCACGACCCAAAAGGTTAAGGGGACACCCAGTTATAATACGAAATGGGTGCAAAAGTTGTTGGCCAGTACAGGGTACCCTAACTTCAAGCGGCTAAAATCCAGCACAATGGCTTGAGGCTGGTGTTACATATTGAGGCAAGTAGTTCCACAGGCTAGGTGCAGTTCTAGAAATGTCTTGTAGATATGAATGTGAACATAAATGATAAAGAAGGAGAGAAGTAGGACTTGGGCAGGGAAAAGGGATAAGGACAGTGATACAAAAGGGTGCAGTGCTAGTGAGGGCTTTGTATGTTAAGATCAAGATTTTGAATTATATTCTTTAGGCTAAAGGAAGCCATTGGAGGGATTGAGGTGCAACAGAGTAGAAGCAATGTGTGAGGAATACTACAAACGATTTCTGTGAATAAACACACAAGAAAAGGGCGCCTCTTCGTGTAATACTGATACACCACAATGTGGTGTATCAGTATTACACAAAGAGGTGCCCTTTTCTTGTGTGTTTATTCACAGAGATCATTTGAAGTTGGAAGTTGTTACGAAAGGAGCAGCCTGTTCTGGAAGGATACCTTCTACAGAACAACACCTAGATCGATTGGACCATTTGGATGAACTTTATGGACTGACATATATCACAGATAAGGCTTAGTAATGGATTGACCAAATTTTGGATCTTATTAATTATACCGTATTTTTTATTACTCTTCACCTTTTATTTTTATTTTATTTGATGTTGTCAATTACGTGTTGATATGATTTTATACGGTTAAGTTCATTTTTTGTCTGATTTAAGAAATGATCATTTGTAAGATTTGCGCCCACTAGGTTTGAGACACGTAATTGTCATCAACAGAATAGGAGTGTGCGGAAACTAGTCTGGCAGAGATATTGATGACGCATTGCTGAGGGATAGATGTAAGGAAGACAGATCACTGGCATTAGTAATTATAAATGTGAATTAAGTTACAATATTGTCATGCTATACTTTTACTGAAAGACACATATGCACAAATCACTAAAGAATATAGAAATGTCTATTATAGGATTTATGGAACTGTATATAAATTATATGAAATGTAACTACCTTTTCATCTTCTTATTCATGAGTGAACATATGTAAGGGGTATGTAAATATTGTATTTTTATGAATACAATTCTAATTGAATCTTATTCAACTGGGGCAGTGTAGATACCTATGTTTATATTCAGATGAACATGTAAATGTGTATATTTATACTAATGGGAACTATTAGAGATGCAGTAAAGGTGACTCATTTCATATATAGTTTAGGGTGAAAATATAATAGAGATTATTAGTAAAGTCACCTTAAAATGCACACTGTGTAACACATCCACTCACAAACAGAACACACAAGCATCTACTCACAGCTCTTTACCTAGTGTGCCTACATCCTAGTATGCTCAGCTGCACATAGTTTACTTAATTAACATAGAGTTCTGGAACCTTAGTCATGCTAGTGAATACCTGTATCCTGAGTTACCATTGTGTTTGTTATGGACTATTCTGTCAGTGGCTCCTGGAGGCAGGGGAAAAGCTTAGCTGGAGGGAGCTTTGATCGCAGAGGAAGAGACCCGAGGGTAATATAGGAGGAGCTAAGGGCGGAGCAGGGGAGGTTATTTAGCCTTGGGGCTGAGCAGGAAAGCCAGCAGTTGTATGGAAAAAAATATTGTAAGCATCTCTGCTGCGTGGCTTTCACGCTCAGCCTGTGTCATGGCTGGTGTTGAAGAGTTACTGAGGAGGCTCCGGGAGGCTGCAGAAGAAAAAGGACCTACCTGGCTGGAATCTCAGGTCCAGGCGTTACTTGGAGGTCACTTGCTGGATCCAGTGGAGGCGCAGTCGGGCATAAGGAAGAGGTCCACGAGGCGTTCCAAGCCTCCATCGCATCTCAGTCCTGAGGTGAGCCGGCATCCTGTTGGAGGGAAGAAACCTGGTTTGTGTCCTGGTAAGAAGCAAGCTGCTACGGAGGTGTTGGAGGGTACTTCTTCCTCTGCTGGGCCCGCGGCGGTGATGTCATCGGCGAGAGGGAGCGGCAGGGAACCGGAGCAGAGGGCCTTCACTGGCCCTGCCACTAAGTCGCATGGAGGTACTGTAATGGTGGCTCACGGCCCGAGTGGGCCTGATGTGAATGGGGAGGGGCCTTCAGGGCAACATGCAGTTGACGGTCATGGTGGGCCTTCCTTTTCCTTAGGGGGAGGGTTGAGGTTAGTGGGAGTGAGGGGGAGGGTTTGTAGTCCACTGCGCAGGGATCAATGGTTAGTGAGACTGTGGTGGGGGGGGGGAACAACCTGGCCAGGCCATGGCAAGCCTTAGGGCCATCGAGGATGGGCTATAATGTTTGGGTAGGTCTGAGCTCCCTCTTAAGCCTACTGGGGTCTTAGTGGATATGGAATACGGGTCAGGGGAGGAAGGTGATGAGTTTTAGCTTGATGCTGGGGTAGTGGACCTGTATTGGAATTAATCTGATGAGGAGTTTGTCTCCCCTTCTCCTGGGGCCAGGGCAAAGCCTGTTAATCGTTTTGGGGGGTCTTGTGATATGTCATATTCTGGGGATAGGCCTGGTGGGCCCCATTCTCCTCCAGGGGTCCCTGTTTCTACGAGGGTGGTTGGGGTTGGTGAGGTAGGTGACTCACATGTTAGTTTTTCTTTTGCAGACCCTAGTACTGCTGGGCAATGGCCAGGGCCTCAGCCTGGTCCATCCACCGTGGCGGATGTTTTTGACGGCCTTGAGGAGGATTTCCCTGGCCTGCACGGCTCCTGGACGGACTCTATTCGTTTGGAGCCTGATGAAAGCATGCAGCAGGAGATTCAGCCTGTTGGCGGATGCCAGGTGAGGTGGGGTGTTACGGCCAGGGTGGTTGAGGTGGCCGGTGATCTGAGTGGGGCCATGTTATATACGGCAGCCATTCAGGGTAGTAGGGGGGGGCGTCAGACAGCCAACTAGGCCTAGGGACTACGTTGGTGTGATTAGGTTTAGATCACGACGACGGCCAGTGGTGGAGGTTGCCTGGTCTGGTGGTCGAAGTCCGCAGTGTTCCGGTCCCCATAGTCGAGGAGGGTGGTGCCCCTGTCGCGGTTCAAAGCCCTGGGCTGTTGGGGGCGCCCCCTAGTGTTGGCCCTAAGCTGGTAGATGGGGCAGAATTAAGGGTGGCCGACACAGCGAAGTCTCGGTCATGCCTTTGCTCCATTGGGCCATTGGGGATGCATTTGACATTAGAGGTGAAGGAAAAAATCTATAAGAGGGAATTTATTGAGTTGTTCTCCCTTCTTCCGCTGGAGCAGTCTTTTGAGATCCCTGAGGACTCAAAAAAGGATGTGGCTAAGGAGGAAGAGGAATGGAAAAAACGATATAGGAAGTTGCCAAAAAATCTTTACAAATTGGTTCCAGGCCTTTGTAATATATGCAAGTGTTTTTTCTAGTAGGTTCCCAGACCAGGGTGGGGCATTGTTTTGTTACCTGGATGAGGTGGCAGCTCCTCAGAGGACGTACGGGGGTATGGCATGGTGGTCCTACGATGAGCAGTTTAGGCAGCGGCTGTCGGTTAAACCAGATATGAGGTGGGACGACCGGGACATGGGGTTATGGCTCAAGATAATGAAACCTTTGAGAGCCTCCCAGTCCTTTCGGTCGGGAGCCGGTGGCTCTTGGGGTGGTTCCAAAAAGGGAGACTGGAAAGTTCAGACTAATTCATAATTTATCTTTCCCTAAAGGGGGATCGGTTAATGATAGTATTCCGCAGGAGTTGTTAACTGTCAAATATGCATCTTTTGATCAGGCAGTTAGTTTGTTTAGGGAGGCTGGTCCTTCTGCATTGTTGGCAAAAATTGACATTGAGGCGGCTTTTAGGCTTTTGCCTGTGCACCTGACGTCGCACTATTTGTTGGGTTGTTGTGTGGATGGTTTTAACTATGTTGACCTGTGCTTGCCCATAGAATACTCCATCTGATGTTTGCTCTTTGAGCATTTTAGCACATTTCTGGAATGGGTTGTCGCGGAATGGTCGGGCCTTTCGTCATTCGTTTACTACCTTCACGACTTCTTGTTTGTGGGTCCGGCTGGTTCCAGGGCTTGTAAGCTTTTGAGGGATGTTTGCTATCAGGTGGCATCAGATTTTGGTGTGCCCATTGCACTTGAAAAATTTGAGGGACCTGTTACAACACTCAAATTTTTGGGCATTACAATTGATTCTGTGAACATGGAATGTAGGCTTCCCAGTGAAAAGGTATCTGACCTATTGGAGGTTTTTGACCGCTCATTGCTGGTGAAGAATTATCCCGATTGGGAGGGTTTTCTGCAGGAGGTTATCGTTGGCTGCTGCTGGGATTGTAAAACCGCATCATTTTGTACGGCTCTCCAAAGAGATGAAAGATGATTTGAGGGTTTTTGATGGGTTTTAATGGCTCAACGTTGATTCAGACAGTTAGGGTGTCCAATGAGGAGCTGGAGCTTGTGACTGATTCGGCAAGTGGTTGTGGTTTTGGGGCCTACTTTATGGGCCACTGGTGTAATGCTGAGTGGCAGGCTGAATGGTCTACTTTGGGTTTGGTTAAGAACCTGGTGTTTTTGGAGTTGTTCCTGATTGTGATTGCCCTGTTTGTCTGGGAGGTGAATTTGTGCAATCAGTCGGTTGTATTTTATTTGGATAATATGGAAATCGTGTATGCCTTGAATACATTGATGGTGGCATTTTTTCCTGTATTGAGATTGTTGCAATTGCTTGTACTGAAATGTTTGCGGATTAATGTTTGCATTAAGGCTAAACACATTCCAGGTGTTTGTAATTCTATAACAGACTCCCTCTCTCGCTTTCGGTGGCAGCGGTTTTCGGGAGTTGGCTCCCCATACAGACGTGGAGGGTTACCCATGCCCTAGTTCCCTGTGGCGGCTTGGGTTGGAGGACTGGCTGGACTGGTAAAGGCTTCACTGGCGCCAGCTTACTCTAGAGTGTGGTGGGAGTGGGAATACAGGCTGTCTTCCAAAGCAGTATGTGAAGGGGCATCTCACCTTACCGGTTTATTGTTGGAATGGATGTGGGAATGGGGGTCTGTAAACTTGTCACATTCCGCTATGGATAGGCGTTTGGCGGCGTTAGCTTTTCGCTTTAAGCTATTAGTTTTGCAAGATATTACAAAAGGTTTTTGTGTTCTGCAAGTCCTGAAGGGCTTGAAGAAGGGTTCGGTTGTGTCTCCTCCGGATCGGAGGTGCCCTATTACTTTCTCGCTGTTAAGCAGTATTTATAGGGTATTGGCGGTAGTATGTGTGTCTGATTTTGAGGTCTGGTTGTTCCGTTTGGCTTTTGTTTTCGCATTTTTTGGGGCATTTCGAATATCAGAGCTAGTTAGTAAAAATGTGGCCTCCATGGGTGGTTTGGCGTTGGCGGACGTGTCCTTGTTTGATTCCACAGTTGAGATATTTTTGAGGAGGAATAAAACGGACCAGGTGGGAATTTTTCCCAGTGGTTCGGAGGTTTGTCCCTGGAGGGGGACTCGTTATTGGTCCACCAAGACGGTAGGTCTTTGTCGCAGTTCCAGTTTAGGGCGGTTCTAAACAAGTTATTGGTTAATTTGGGTTTCAGTACAAGGGATTTCAGGTCTCATTCTTTCCGCATAGGGGTGGCAACTGAGGCTTCAGTGAGGAGTTTATCTGATATGGTGGTTAAGGGCATTTGTAGGAGGGGATCCGGACGGTTCCGCCTGTATGTCCATCCTGAGTTAGGTGTTTTATGTGGTGTTTTTGTTATTTCTATTTTCTGTGTTCTAGGCGTGGAGCGATTGTGGCTAGTCGGCCACTCTTTTATTTATTGGGCTCGGAGAGCGGCTTCGATGAAAGTGGATGACTTACACTTGGGTTTTCCCAAGTCCTGCTGTAATGTTAAATGGTTCGGTGTTAGGGGGCTCCATTGGGACAGGTTGTTGCCCCTGGTGGTAAATTACTGCAAACGTTTTCAGCCTCCAACTGTGTTGTTGGTTCACGTCGGGGGTAATGATCTTGGTTTTCTCCCACAGAGGGAGTTGGTGAGAAGAATGAAGAGGGACCCGGGGTGGTTAGACAAAAGCAGGCAAAAGATTAACAAGTTTATGGTGTCCTTTGTCCGGAGGCTGGGTGGTTCGGTGGTTCATCATCCAGACTTAGCGGAGGTGGGTCAGGGTGAATTTTATTTGCCGGATGGGGTGCATCTCAATGACTTTGGTCTGCAGTTGTTTATCCTCGACTTTAAGGAGGCTTTACGTAAAGTTGCGGGGTTGGAGGGACTGGGCTGAGGTTTCAGGCCAGTCTGTGGTGGAGGTGCTAGCCCTTACAATTACAGCAGGTTTTGGCCAATTGTTAGTGTGGTGGTATTTTGCATTCCCATGGGGGGAATTCAAGTTGGGGGTCTCTAAGGACAAGGGGTTCCTTAGAGACTTATGTTGATTATCGCTGACGGGCTCAATCACTTGAACGGTTCGGTCCAGTGGGTGGAATGACGGCCATAGATATAAAGAAATTAGAATGGACTAGCACCGCTGTTTATGTGTATGTTATATACAATGTGGTTACAATATTTGCACTGTTATTTGTTGAGTTATTAAAGTTATGTCTAAAAATTATTTATTAAATAAAGGAGCTGCGGCCAATTTGCACCAACGCTAAGTTTAGTGTCTTTATTTATGGTGTTGGGTTGTTTGGAAAATATTAGTCATGTGTTTTGTGTGAAAGGGCCGGAACTTGACGACATAGCAGGTCAAGATGTCATTTCTCAACATTGCTTTTTTTTTTCTTTTTAAATTCTGTTTATTACTCTATCTTTTAAATAAACAGCATTAAACACATCTTATCGCACATGATTAAAAACGCTTGGACCCCTGTCAGCAAAAGCTTAAAGGCCCATAATAGTCAAAGCATTACATTCACTTATTTGTTAGAGCGTGTCATTTTGTGACTATCGACCCTGTTCTACTGAGGGTTTAACCCCTGCAAAGGGAGAGCTACAAGCAGCGGTGACATCACTTCTGGTCTTGCGGTTCTCGCAAACTACAGCGGATGCCGGAGCTGCTCTTTGCCTTATCACAGGACTTGATAAGCGTTGTTTCAACCTCCTTAAACAAGTACTTTTTGCACTATTATTATTATTATTATTGACCTTAGAGATATTTATTAAATTGGAATTATTAATACTGGAATAATCAGACATTCACCAGATAAGAAATCTCAGTACAACACTGAGATCAGTCTGTCCAGACACAGAACTTAGCAGAACTCTTTATAGCAAAGAGAAATACACTTGATAACTAATTAGCAAACACACGATATTGACGCATGTATTGAAGAATTATTTGATGCATTTGCAGAATAAAATAAATGAACCTTTTATTGATAATTTGGCTAGATCAGTTTGATATCACAACTGATTTTCACACACATACAGCCTTCTCATCATGTCATCCACAGGAAGCTACTGAAAGAATTTCAGCTTAACCACAGTGGAGATCAAATCCTACAGGCACAAGCCATATACATCATGATATTGAGGTCAAACCAGGTGAGCAGTTTTCAATCTACGGCTTAACAGCAATTTTTAAGTGTTTTACGTGCTACACTATAAGTCTCTGTCTCTCTCCCCTGTTCCCTATCACCTTTCTCCCTTCCCCCTGTCTTCCTTATGAGCTCAGTCTTCAATTTCCCTTCATCATGAACATTTTCTAAAGACGTCCTCCAAGAGTGGCACTGAAGGATACAGTCTTACATAAGACAGAAGCACAGAGGAATTATTATTATTTTTTTAAATTTTAAAACAAACATAAAATACTTCCATTACACTAATAAGACTTTAAAACTGTTCAGTTTAAATATTGGAAATCCTCCCTCCCAAAAAAACAAAGTATGGAGAATCACCTCTATAATTTCTGATGATCTCCCACTAAATAAAAATAAAAACAGGGTCACCCAACCATAGGACACTAGGTTCTTTAGCGCTTACACAATCCCCCATCTTTTCCATGTGTGTTTGTATATATATATAATCTGATATACATGAATAAAATCATGAGTAAAAGCCTAATAGGCATCAGGTCAGAGGGTGTTGAGTAGTTTTACCAATGCAAAGCCATTCCAGATACCAACAAAATATCTAGGGTTGTAGGATTGTGCTACTTTATTTAGATATTAAGCAGATTGCCAATATTAAGAGCCTTTTAATCAGCATCCTGTAAGATGGGCACCACTAGAATTGGTTCAAGCTCTCATCTCTGGTCCTCTGGATGTTGATGCACCACTAAAATTACCACTCATTATGTTCCATGCCTAACCTTCCAATGATCATCCTAATCTGCCCGGTCTGTCTTTCTCACGGTTATTATGATCAGTTAACTCTTTGCCTGTCTATCTTCAAAGTTATCTGGAAATCTTCCCAGTTTGTATGATCATACCTGTCTAATGCAGCAATTTATGTAAAACAGATTGACACCAAGGCCTCTATTTAAGAAAGTCTGGTGGACCTGATCCGACAGTGCGGATCAGGTCCACCAGACCTCGCTGAATACGGAGAGCAATACGCTCTCCGTATTCAACATTGCACCAGCAGCTCACAAGAGCTGCTGGTGCAACGCCGCCCCCTGCAGACTCGCGGCCAATCGGCCGCCAGCAGGGGGGTGTCAATCAACACGATCGTACTCGATCGGGTTGAATTCCGGCGATGTCTGTCCGCCTGCTCAGAGCAGGCGGACAGGGTTATGGAGCAGCGGTCTTTGTGACCGCTGCTTCATAACTGCTGTTTCTGGCGAGCCTGCAGGTTCGTCAGAAACACGGGCATCAAGCTCCATTTGTAGCTTGATAGATAGGCCCCCAAGTGACCACGCAATACTTTTACTAACATGAAGAAAGACAATGCAACAAAGATGTTGGTTTTTTTTTCAGGTGTGTGTGTGTCGGGTGGGGGATAGATGTCAGTTACATGGATTATTTGTGCCACATTATGCATATTATTTCATCATAGTAATCACCTTCTATTGTGAAAATGTTACACGTTATAACTTGCTAGGTTATTCACATCTTAACTAGCTGTGCTGGGTTCTTAAACAGTTTAAGACATGCAAAAGTACACTTCTATACTTACAGCCTTATCAAATATTTACTCATTGCGTATATATAAGAAAGACGATACAGAGGCAGACACCGACAGCTTCTAGTACACTGTGGGTGGGAACAAATGACAGCAGAAATGTGTCTGTATGTCATTTTTTTAGACATATCTTGTTACAATGCCAGGATAATAGTGAAAACATTGAAATAAAACATTGTTATCATATTATATATAAAACAATAATTCACCAGCTGTTTTTTTACAGTGTCTTATGGGTATAGCTGAAAATGTTATTAGGATATAAATTCTTCCTTCCTTGTAAATCTGAATACATTTTTAATAAGGGGAGGCAGAACAAAAAGGAAATGCTACAAATGTGCTGATGGTTTCTTGTTGTACTTATGAGCTTTTATACATATGTATAAACACATTAATACATATGTATACAATCATATACACCTATAGACACATAAATACATATATATACAATCATATACACCTATAAACACATAAATACATATGTTTACAATCATATACACCTATAAACACATAAATATATATGTATACAATCATATACACCTATAAACACATTAATACATATGTATACAATCATATACACCTATAAAAACATAAATACATATGTATACAATCATATACACCTATAAAAACATAAATACATATGTATACAATCATATACACATATAAACACATTAATACATATGTATACAATCATATACACATATAAACGCATAAATACATATGTATACAATCATATAAACCTATAGACACATAAATACATATGTATACAATCATATACACCTATAAACACATAAATACATATGTATACAATCATATATACATATAAACGCATTAATACATATGTATGCAATCATATACACCTATAGACACATAAATACATATGTATACAATCATATACACCTATAAACACATAAATACATATGTATACAATCATATACACCTATAAACACATAAATATATATGTATACAATCATATACACCTATAAACACATAAATACATATGTATACAATCATATACACCTATAAAAACATAAATACATATATATACAATCATATACACATATAAACGTATTAATACATATGTATACAATCATATACACATATAAACGCATAAATACATATGTATACAATCATATACACCTATAGACACATAAATACATATGTATACAATCATCTACACATATAAACACATACATACATATGTATACAATCATATACACCTATAAACACATACATACATATGTATACAATCATATACACCTATAAACGTATTAATACATATGTATACAATCATATACACATATAAACGCATAAATACATATGTATACAATCATATACACCTATAGACACATAAATACATATGTATACAATCATATACACCTATAAACACATAAATACATATGTATACAATCATATATACATATAAACGCATTAATACATATGTATGCAATCATATACACCTATAGACACATAAATACATATGTATACAATCATATACACCTATAAACACATAAATACATATGTATACAATCATATACACCTATAAACACATAAATATATATGTATACAATCATATACACCTATAAACACATAAATACATATGTATACAATCATATACACCTATAAAAACATAAATACATATATATACAATCATATACACATATAAACGTATTAATACATATGTATACAATCATATACACATATAAACGCATAAATACATATGTATACAATCATATACACCTATAGACACATAAATACATATGTATACAATCATCTACACATATAAACACATACATACATATGTATACAATCATATACACCTATAAACACATACATACATATGTATACAATCATATACACCTATAAACACATACATATGTATACAATCATATACACCTATAAACACATAAATACATATGTATACAATCATATACACCTATAAACACATACATACATATATATACAATCATATACAACCATAAACACATAAATACATATGTATACAATCATATACACCTATAAACACATAAATACATATGTATGCAACCATATACATATATATTTATATTTGCTGCACATTGCTGTGCAACTTACCCCTTTCACTGCACTAGTTCTCACGCCGTGTCTGACGGCATGAGAACGAGACTCCCATGGAGCCTAGGGAAGCGCGCTCTTGTGAGCGCAATGCTTCTGTGCAATGCGAATGCAAGGTCGTGTTCGCATTGCACCTCACTTGTTTGAGCGCAAATATCGATTTCACTGAATCTATATTGTGCTCAACTTGTAATCTGACCCTTAATGTATAAACTAGATTATTAACTGTAGCGTGCAAGTGATATCGAGGTATTTTCAGCTTTTTGCATGCAACAGAAATATTGTGCATATTATGAGTTGAAAGTAAATGTGTTCGCTTGAGCACAATCAAATTTATCGCACGTTGGATTAATGCAACTTCAGAGCTTGCATAAAGGGTAGGGGAAGGACATTGTTTTGCATAAAACACAACATAAATAGAGGTAAAAGTACAGTTATACGCATATAAACACTAATAAAAATTATTTAAATTTTTTTTTTATAAAAAAAGTTATAAGGGCACAATGCTAGATGGCATAAGGTGTTAGAGAGAAAAGTGCTGCAAAGAGCTTTACCATATACAGTATATGCATACACACAAATGTCTGCAAAGGGCTTTACCATATATATGCATACACACAAATGTCTGCAAAGGGCTTTACCATATATATGCATACACACACGTCTGCAAAGGACTTTACCATATATATGCATACACACAAATGTCTGCAAAGTGCTTTACCATATATATGCATACACACACATGTCTGCAAAGAGCTTTACCATATATATGCATACACACAAATGTCTGCAAAGGGCTTTACCATATATATGCATACACACACATGTCTGCAAAGGGCTTTACCATATATATGCATACACACACGTCTGCAAAGGACTTTACCATATATATGCATACACACAAATGTCTGCAAAGGGCTTTACCATATATATGCATACACACACGTCTGCAAAGGACTTTACCATATATATGCATACACACAAATGTCTGCAAAGGGCTTTACAATATATATGCATACACACAAATGTCTGCAAATGGCTTTACCATATACAGTATATGCATACCCACACATTATTATTATTATTATCAGGTATTTGTAGAGCGCCAACAGATTCTGCAGCGCTGACACATGTCTGCAAAGGGCTTTACCATATATATGCATACACACAAATGTCTGCAAAGGGCTTTACCATATATATGCATACACACACATGTCTGCAAAGGGCTTTACCATATATATGCATACACACACATGTCTGCAAAGGGCTTTACAATATATATGCATACACACAAATGTCTGCAAAGGGCTTTACCATATACAGTATATGCATACCCACACATTATTATTATTATTATCAGGTATTTGTAGAGCGCCAACATATTCCGCAGCGCTGACACATGTCTGCAAAGGGCTTTGCCATATATATGCATACACACAAATGTCTGCAAAGGGCTTTACCATATATATGCATACACACACATGTCTGCAAAGGGCTTTACCATATACAGTATATACATACACACACATGTCTGCAAAGGGCTTTACCATATATATGCATACACACAAATGTCTGCAAAGGGCTTTACCATATATATGCATACACACACATGTCTGCAAAGGGCTTTACCATATACAGTATATACATACACACACATGTCTGCAAAGGGCTTTACCATATATATGCATACACAC
The DNA here is from genome assembly GCF_027579735.1 of Bombina bombina. NCBI lineage: Eukaryota > Metazoa > Chordata > Amphibia > Anura > Bombinatoridae > Bombina > Bombina bombina. Next base: position 264,519,483 of record NC_069506.1, on the reverse strand, counting down.
AAATGTCTGCAAAGGGCTTTACCATATATATGCATACACACACGTCTGCAAAAGGACTTTACCATATATATGCATACACACACATGTCTGCAAAGGGCTTTACCATATATATGCATACACACAAATGTCTGCAAAGGGCTTTACCATATATATGCATACACACACATGTCTAAATGTGGGTGTTTGTATACATATATATATATATATATATATACATGTGTGTGTGTGTGTGTACAGATGTATTTACATATATATATATATATATACAAATAAACATATAAATGCATATGTACACACACACATTATATATATATATATATATATATATATATATATATATATATATATATATATATATATATATATACACAACTCCAATAGGTAAGTCCAGCACCTTTCTTTCTTTGTTATTTCAACATCTTTATCCTTTCTTGGTTAGTGCACGTACGCTTAGTGAGGTCTGCCAGCCTCACATATACAAATAGTGAAACAAATAGGTAGCGTCAGCACTTTTTAGTAAAAGTATCCATGTTTTATTGAGGTAACAAACAAAATAAAAACAGCAACGTTTCGAGTCAACACAGACCCTTAGTCATGACTAAGGGTCTGTGTTGACTCGAAACGTCGCTGTTTTTATTTTGTTTGTTACCTCAATAAAACATGGATACTTTTACTAAAAAGTGCTGACGCTACCTATTTGTTTCACTATATATATATATATATATATATATATATATATATATATATATATATATATGATACAAAGGATAGGGTGCACACAGATAGAATTAGAGGGTAAAGCGTGTTGTGCTGGCAATCCTAAATGAATATAAACAAATTAATTAGAAAAGAGCTCTAATATGTCAAAAGAGCTAAAGCGGATACCTGGCCGCACCAACACACCCCTACAGTATACTAAGGAATGACATCCTAAACAGGTCTGCTGAACATATGCTTTTAATAAAAACAAAGCCAAAAAAGATACATGCTGAGAATAATGGCAACAACAAGATTACAGCACACAAACATATACCAAGCGTAGTGCACTACTGTCAACTGTGAGCTAGCATATGCAAAGTAATTGTTAACTCATGAGAAAGTCCGTCCTTGATGCCGGGCACTTAAGTGTTAAAAACACGCTCCGGTTTAAAGATTTAGACAAGTTACCGTCCTTGATATCTCATTATGTGTATACGTTCCGGTACCAGATTAAAGATGTAATGTGAGAGTCCAAAGGATGGTACTAGTACTATTGCAATCTTGATCCCATGTGGTAATGACAACTCCAACTTTAAACTTTCAGTGTGCAAGACTTATTACTGCATGGCTTACCTCCGCTATCTTCACACACTCTACGGTATTACCTGACAGGATCTCATCCGTGGTGTGGCTTACAGCGATGTATTCCGCCTATGCAGCTCTTCACTTGCTTGGTTGTGTTCACTTGATATCGTCAGATTCACAGCATATCCACCATGCTGGCGTCCTCCACACTGTGTCTTGTTCTACACATTACGCGTTTCGCCCCTCCCCCTTTCCGGGCTGAACTCAGGGCTTCATCAGATGTGTCTAATTAGACACCACAGCAGACTTTATAACACTTGTGCAGAAACAAAGTTACACCTCCTTCATATATGTTAAAGGGAAGTGTATAGTGCATGTACATTTCAATGGCTACAATTAGATTACACTACACATTTAATATACAACTAATCTATACAAATATGGCATATTGCAATTCACATATTTTTTGAAAACTGCTTATTATATACTGATAAAATACAGCATTAGATTTAAATATACACTGAGAACCACTTATATGAACATGTTTCCATACTCATTACTAAGCAACCGTGTATTATTTCATACACATTTTCTAACAGTGTTAATAAATAAGGAATATTTATAGAAAACAGGAAAATTCGATTTTTTCATTCAAACCAAAGGGAGAGAGGGTGTTGAGTCTGTACATCCAGCGTGACTCATGCTGGAGCAATAATTGGTCAATATTACCTCCTCTCCTCCTTGGTTTGATGTGTTCAATACCCAATACTCTTAGGAGAGAGAAATCAGAGTCATGCATTTTTTGGAAGTGTCTGGCTACTGGACTGTCTGAGTCCTTATCCTTAATGCTATCTCTGTGTTCCCTCACCCTTTCTTTTAATTCACGTGTCGTTTTCCCAATGTAAAATTTGGGACACGAACAGTGTAACATATAAATGACATTTGAGGTATTACAGACTATTCTTTCATTAATGTGGTAAGACCTATCTGAATATTCAGTGCAAAAATTTGAGGCTTTAACGATGTACTTGCAGTACACACATCTGCCACAAGGTTCGCAACCTTTCCTAGTTTGTGCTTGTGTTAGCCAATTTTTTGGGGTGTCTCTTTGGAACTCACTACGAACCAATTTATCCTTAATACTGGGAGCTCTTTTGGCTGTAAGCAATGGGTACTCAGAAATATATTTAGCAACTGAACTATCATTTAACAAAATGTGCCAGTGTTTATTAAGGATATTCCGCAATTTGTTCCAATGGGAATTATATTTTGTTATTAAATGAATACTATTCTCTTCCTTAGGCTTTTCAGTTGTTCTATATAGTAATTCATTCCTGGGTTTCTGCCTGGCTCTAAGCCATCCTTTTTTAACTTGATTCTTAGAGTAACCTCTCTGAAGGAACCTCTGAGCCATCTCTCCGGCCTGCCTTTCAAAATCTTGTTCAGTGGAACAGCACCTCTTGAGCCTCAAGAACTGTCCCACTGGAATGCCATTTTTTAAGGCCTCAGGGTGGTGGCTGGAACCATATAACAGATTATTAGTTGCTGTTTCTTTTCGAAACACTTTGCTTTTTAATAATCCATCTTCAATGGTGAGTTTGAGATCCAAAAAAGTAGTTTCCTTATTGCTAATCTGGTGAGTTAAGAACAAATTTCTGTTGTTGTTGTTCAGAATCTCAACAAATTTATTGGCTGAAGTTTCATCCCCTTTCCACAAAACTAGGATGTCATCCACATAGCGCAGCCATAGGACGACGTGAGCCTCCACCCATATATCTAATTCTTGGAAGACATCAACTGCCTCCCAGACACCTAGATGGAGACAGGCATAGGTGGGGGCGCACGCCGAGCCCATGGCTGTGCCTCTTAACTGTCTAAAAAATTTGCCATCAAACATAAATATGTTATTGGTTAACACAAATTCCAATAATTTGAGTACCAAGGTGGTGTTGTCACTGTACTCTTCTCCACGTAGCTTAAGGAAGTATTCAGCTGCTTCCAGACCTACTTTATGTGGAATAGAAGAGTACAGTGACTCCACATCAAGAAAGAAATCAGAGGAAAAGAGAGTCAATTCTGGGAAAACACAAACTAACTAATATAGAAGAGGAAATGTCAGTAATTAACCTCTCCTCAGTTAGTCTAAATATGGTACACATTGAATTGTTAAAGAAAGGATTATCATTCTGTCCCTCTAATGGCTTAGATAAATTTGAATTCGTGAAAGATCTAAACCTTTTTGCAAGGAAAATACTATTGAAAAAACTTTGGGGTAACAGATCCCAGAGCTATGGCCCTGTTGAGAGTGAGGATGCAGAGGCAGTTGCAAACCTAGTATCCTTATTAGAAGAACAGGAAGAAACCGATACAGGTATCATTTACCCCAAAAAAATCAAATTTTAAACCTACGTCTAAATTTATGCCCCAACTATCCTTATCTCCCAGTCTCCATCTAGGTGTCTGGGAGGCAGTTGATGTCTTCCAGGAATTAGATATATGGGTGGAGGCTCACGTCGTCCTATGGCTGCGCTATGTGGATGACATCCTAGTTTTGTGGAAAGGGGATGAAACTTCAGCCAATAAATTTGTTGAGATTCTGAACAACAACAACAGAAATTTGTTCTTAACTCACCAGATTAGCAATAAGGAAACTACTTTTTTGGATCTCAAACTCACCATTGAAGATGGATTATTAAAAAGCAAAGTGTTTCGAAAAGAAACAGCAACTAATAATCTGTTATATGGTTCCAGCCACCACCTGGAGGCCTTAAAAAATGGCATTCCAGTGGGACAGTTCTTGAGGCTCAAGAGGTGCTGTTCCACTGAACAAGATTTTGAAAGGCAGGCCGGAGAGATGGCTCAGAGGTTCCTTCAGAGAGGTTACTCTAAGAATCAAGTTAAAAAAGGATGGCTTAGAGCCAGGCAGAAACCCAGGAATGAATTACTATATAGAACAACTGAAAAGCCTAAGGAAGAGAATAGTATTCGTTTAATAACAAAATATAATTCCCATTGGAACAAATTGCGGAATATCCTTAATAAACACTGGCACATTTTGTTAAATGATAGTTCAGTTGCTAAATATATTTCTGAGTACCCATTGCTTACAGCCAAAAGAGCTCCCAGTATTAAGGATAAATTGGTTCGTAGTGAGTTCCAAAGAGACACCCCAAAAAATTGGCTAACACAAGCACAAACTAGGAAAGGTTGCGAACCTTGTGGCAGATGTGTGTACTGCAAGTACATCGTTAAAGCCTCAAATTTTTGCACTGAATATTCAGATAGGTCTTACCACATTAATGAAAGAATAGTCTGTAATACCTCAAATGTCATTTATATGTTACACTGTTCGTGTCCCAAATTTTACATTGGGAAAACGACACGTGAATTAAAAGAAAGGGTGAGGGAACACAGAGATAGCATTAAGGATAAGGACTCAGACAGTCCAGTAGCCAGACACTTCCAAAAAATGCATGACTCTGATTTCTCTCTCCTAAGAGTATTGGGTATTGAACACATCAAACCAAGGAGGAGAGGAGGTAATATTGACCAATTATTGCTCCAGCATGAGTCACGCTTGATGTACAGACTCAACACCCTCTCTCCCTTTGGTTTGAATGAAAAAATCGAATTTTCCTGTTTTCTATAAATATTCCTTATTTATTAACACTGTTAGAAAATGTGTATGAAATAATACACGGTTGCTTAGTAATGAGTATGGAAACATGTTCATATAAGTGGTTCTCAGTGTATATTTAAATCTAATGCTGTATTTTATCAGTATATAATAAGCAGTTTTCAAAAAATATGTGAATTGCAATATGCCATATTTGTATAGATTAGTTGTATATTAAATGTGTAGTGTAATCAAATTGTAGCCATTGAAATGTACATGCACTATACACTTCCCTTTAACATATATGAAGGAGGTGTAACTTTGTTTCTGCACAAGTGTTATAAAGTCTGCTGTGGTGTCTAATTAGACACATCTGATGAAGCCCTGAGTTCAGCCCGGAAAGGGGGAGGGGCAAAACGCGTAATGTGTAGAACAAGACACAGTGTGGAGGACGCCAGCATGGTGGATATGCTGTGAATCTGACGATATCAAGTGAACACAACCAAGCAAGTGAAGAGCTGCATAGGCGGAATACATCGCTGTAAGCCACACCACGGATGAGATCCTGTCAGGAAATACCGTAGAGTGTGTGAAGATAGCGGAGGTAAGCCATGCAGTAATAAGTCTTGCACACTGAAAGTTTAAAGTTGGAGTTGTCATTAGCACATGGGATCAAGTTTGCAATAGTACTAGTACCATCCTTTGGACTCTCACATTACATCTTTAATCCGGTACCGGAACGTATACACATAATGAGATATCAAGGACGGTAACTTGTCTAAATCTTTAAACCGGAGCGTGTTTTTAACACTTAAGTGCCCGGCATCAAGGACGGACTTTCTCATGAGTTAACAATTACTTTGCATATGCTAGCTCACAGTTGACAGTAGTGCACTACGCTTGGTATATGTTTGTGTGCTGTAATCTTGTTGTTGCCATTATTCTCAGCATGTATCTTTTTTGGCTTTGTTTTTATTAAAAGCATATGTTCAGCAGACCTGTTTAGGATGTCATTCCTTAGTATACTGTAGGGGTGTGTTGGTGCGGCCAGGTATCCGCTTTAGCTCTTTTGACATATTAGAGCTCTTTTCTAATTAATTTGTTTATATATATATATATATATATATATATATATATATAAAAGGAACATTTTGCAGTCAAATACCTGAATATTAAAGGGACAGCAAAGTCAAAATTAAGCTTTCATGATTCGGATAGAGCATGCAATTTTAAACATACTTTAAATTTACTTCTGTTATCAAATCTGCTTTGTTCTCTTGGTATCTTTTATTGAAGAGTAAAGCTAGGAAGGCTCACAAGAGCTCGGGAGTGTGCACGTGTTTAGCAACATTGTATAACAAATAATTTTGGAAAAGACTGCTGCCATAGAGTACTAAACACACGTGCACACTCCCAAGCTGTTTAAAATTGCATGCTTTATCTGAATCATGAAAGTTTAATTTTTAACTTTACTGTCCCTTTAATATTTTATAATGTTTTAACTGTGTATTTACTGTAAATATTTCACATTCCAATGTTTTTCACTTAGGGGAATAAATAGATATTCCTATATATATATATATATATATATATATATTTGTATATACTACACCTTTATATATATATATATATCACATATATATTTTGCCAAAAAATCATCAGATATATAAAGAAATATTTATTTCAGAATAAATAGAACATATTCTTCTATATGTATTCATATTTTCAGGTCAGGTTAGCGCACTTGAATAAATGCAATCGGGTTAGCGCACGAGTATGGGTGTTAGCTTTTTTCCAGTTTGCCCTCACCATTGAAGTCTATTGGAGAATTTGTTAACGCCGTTGCAATAATCAAAGCTAAACTTTTTGTGTGCTTCGGGTATTTTGCTCTTGCGCTAACTTTTTACTTTCAAAATGTAACATGAGCACAACCCGATGACGCACGAGTGAGAGCACAAAATAGCGCTCGACTCATAATCTAGCCCTAAATTGCTTGAATAAATATTTATTAATATTATTAATGCAAAGTTAAAAAAAATATTAAAAAAGCATTATTTTTTAACCATTATAATAATAACAATTATTATTATAGTATGACCTGTAGAAACATTTAATATTAGTTAATTAATACTGGCTAAATCCTATGGCTGATATTCATGGTAATCTTTAATAATTATTATTATCTTTAAATGTAATATACTATTTTTCAACATGGCAAAAAAAATAATAATTTTGGTTTGAAAATACAACAAAGAAATAGCATTTAAATGTCAAACAGAAATCTCCTTTTAACAGACATTTGCTGTCATTTCTGTATATCTTAAAATTCAATTACTTTGTAAAACCTATTCATTTATAATGGAAAACACCTTTTTGCATATTGCTGTTGTGACAAGGGACAGCCCATTTTCTTTAAGAATTAAAACAAAATGTAATAATGTGAGAATGGAGAAAGTGAATGGAAGAATTTACACTGCTCCTGAAGCTTTGATCATCAGACCCTTCCCCCCCCGAGTGCTGTCCAACCCCCTATATATCCTTAATTCCTATTGCCCTTTGTTTGCTGCCATTCTGTTCTTTACTTCTTAAATACCACATCACCCCATTTTCTTGCCTACAATCGTATATTCCACCCACTTATGTACTAATCAGTGTATTTGTGTTGTGCAGTTATATAGGAAGGGGTGGCACCTATAGTAACAGCAAATCCTTTGGGGGTGTAAGAAGAATTTAAAAACCCCCATTCTGTTGAGACTTAGGTGCTTTTCCGCCTGGTGTAACCTCTTATTGTATGTTCTTGATTATTACAATATGCAAAAGAAAAACTTCTAATAGTGTCTTAATAGAAAGGTATACTTTTTTATGTTTAAAAACACTACTGAATGCATTTACTTCACATTTTCCACGTTTCTTCCATTTGTGTGACTCACTACCTCAGCCATTGCGCTGAAGGGCATATGTCAAAGCAGTATCATTCTAGGCAGTTAGTCTGATATTACATCCCTGGGACTTTTTTAGACCTTGTGCATTAAATTTGTATTAGGCTGTAATGTAAACACAGAGTTTCTCGCAGTAAGAAGATGCACTCAGGCTTTCCTAAGCTCTGTAGACTCTTTATTGAGTCATGTGATAAAAATGAATAAACAATTTGCAGCCAGAGACATGTTCTTTGCAGTTCATATATCCAGTCTGAAACGTTAGAGTTGATTCTACATGAATAGAAAGAAATATTTACACTGTGTGTTTTAAAACTTTTTAGATTTGATATTTTCTGCCCGGGCCCGATATCTGCTCCCAGCGTGCCTCACTCTGGCATAGCTCTTTACCCACCCTTGAAGAGGAATTTCTGTAAGGATAATTCCCTTGTCTTTCCTATCTTTGTAAATTACTACGTCTGACCCAAAACCCTGGTGTCATTCTGCATCCATGTAGTGCTTAAAGGGATACTAAACCCAATTTTGTAAAGCATATGAGTCAGACCATTTTTGGTTCAGAACCTGGGTTATGCTTGCTTATTGGTGGCTAAATGTAGCCACCAATAATCAAGCGCCACCCAGGGTGCTGAACCTAAAATGGGCCAGTTCCTAAGCGTTACATTCCTGCTTTTTAAATAAAGATAGCAAGAGAACAAAGAAAAATTTATAATAGGAGTAAATTAGAAAGTTGCTTAAAATCGCTGCTCTATCTGAATCATTTAAGAAATTATTTGGGTTCAGTATCCCTTTAAACTATTATATATATATGTGTATGTGTGTTTATGGATAGATATAGATAGATAGATAGATAGATAGATAGATAGATATACAGGTAGAAAACCCTTTACCCAAAGTGCTTGGGCCCGGAAAATGTTTGGATTTCGTAAATAGTTTGGATTTTGGAATATTTGGATTTTTGCAGCTGTAAAATAAGACAGTTTGGAGAGGGGATGGGTCCAATTATAAACAATAATATCTTATGTCCTTTAGACAATATTTACATGGCAACTTAAAATAATTTTTTTGGTAATTTTAGTACTTTTGTATACATAGGCCCCAAGTTATCAAGGTCTGTCGGACCTGATCCGACAGTGCGGATCAGGTCCGCCAGACCTCGCTGAATATGGCGAGCAATACGCTCTCCGTATTCAGCAGTGCACCAGCAGCTCACAAGAGCTGCTGGTGCAACGCCGCCCCCTGCAGACTCGCGGCCAATCGCCTCCAGCAGGAAGGTGTCAATCAACCCGATCGTACTCGATCGGGTTGATTTCCGGCGATGTCTGTCCGCCTGCTCAGAGCAGACGGACAGGTTATGGAGCAGCAGTCTTTGTGACCGCTGCGTCATAACTGCTGTTTCTGGCGAGTCTGAAAACTCGCCAGAAACAGGGGCCATCAAGCTCCATTCGGAGCTTGTTAAATAGAGGCCATAGTATCCTCAGAAAATAGTACAGAAATCAGAACAGTGATATTTGTTGTTTAAAATAAATATAGACTATTATTTGCATTTTAGAAGGAAAAAAAACAGACACAGACAGAGAAGAAGAAAAATAGTTTTTTTGTTTTTTTTTAATATTAATTTAAAAGTTTGGATTTCAGAATAAGTTTGGAGTTCTAGATTTGGGGATTTGTACCTGTGTGTGTATAAACACACAAACACACACATACATACACAAAGACACACACATACATAAAGACATACACACACGCACACATAGACACATGCATACACAAACACACACACATACATACACACATACATACACAAACACACACACATACACACATACATACACAAATACACACATACACTAAGACACACACATACATAAAGACACATACACACATACAGACACACACAAACACACACTCACACATAGACACATGCATACACACCCACATACACACATACATACACACACATACACAGACATACATACATACACACACATACATAAAGACACACACACATACAGACACACACACACAAACACACACTCACACACACACATAGACACGCATACACACACACACACTCACACACACACACATAGACACATGCATACACACACACAAACACACACTCACACACACACATAGACACATGCATACACACACACAAACACACACTCACACACACACATAGACACATGCATACACACACACATACACACATGCATACACAAACACACACCCACACCCACATACACACATACATACACACACATACACAGACATACATAACACACACCTACACACAAACACACACACACACACATACCTACACACACACACCTACACACACACACACACACACAGACACACACAAACAAAATTGAAATGCTCGAGCCTCTAAGAAATTCCCTGCACTCTTGCTTTGTTATGTTTCTTTTTAATGCAGTTTATTAGCAAGTTATTTACTGTGCATTTATGTATATGTGTAAACTGCTAAATAACCACTAGATGGCAGCATAACCTACAGTAAATAAACAAGTCAGATCCCTTCAGACTTAACTAATAATTTGCCAATACAAAGGGAAAAAAGTCCCTGAATAGCAACAACTTCAACCATCAAGTCTCCGTTTAACCATTCTATGTAATGAAATGGATCAAAACACATTGGGACAGATTACGAGTGGATCGCTAGCTTGTGCTCGCGATTTAAAACCGCTAGAAGTAATTTTTTTGTGATCAGAGATTGTCACTCATATAACGAGTTGAAAGAAAAACTTTTGCAGGAAATAGACTTTAAGAAGTCGCAAGCGCAAAATCGCATTCCGCCATAGACTTCAATGGAGCCGAATACTTGGTTATTTAAAAGCGCAACATAAGAAGATAATATTGCATATTTCATAATCCAGTGTTCTGCACATAGATGAATATGTTCTATTTATTCTTAAAGAAATATTTAAATATATATCTGATGGATTTTTGTACAAATAAGAGCATTTATGCTTACCTGATAAATGTGTTTCCTTTTAGACACGATGAGTCCACGGATCATCTTCATTACTTATGGGATATTCACCTCCTGGTCAGCAGGAGGAGGCAAAGAGCACCACAGCAGAGCTGTCAAATAGCTCCTCCCTTCCCTCCCACTCCAGTCATTCGACCGAAGTTAGGAAGAGAAAGGAAAAGCCAAGGTGCAGAGGTGTCTGAAGTTTATAATAAATAATAACCTGTCAAAACAACAGGGCGGGCCGTGGACTCATCGTGTCTAAAAAGAAACAAATTTATCAGGTAAGCATACATTTTCTTTTCTTTTTAAAGACACAATGAGTCCACGGATCATCTTCATTACTTATGGGATACAATACCCAAGCTAGAGGACACAGATGATACGGGAGGGACAAGACAGGGAACCTAAATAGAAGTCACCACTGCTTGAAGAACCTTTCTCCCAAAAACAGCCTCAACTGAGGCAAAAGTATCAAATTTATAGAATTTCAAAAAAGTATGAAGAGAGGACCAAGTTGCAGCTTTGCAAATCTGTTCCACGGAAGTCTCATTTTTGAATGCCCATGAGGAAGCAACAGCCCTAGTGGAATGAGCCATAATCCTCTCAGGAGGCTGCTGTCCAGCAGTCTCATATGCAAAACAGATGATACTCCTGAGCCAAAAAGAAAGAGAGGTAGCCGAAGCTACCTAACTTTAAGGCACGAACAACGTCCAGATTGTGCAGAAGAAGTTCCTTCTGAGAAGAAGGATTAGGACACAAGGAAGGAACAACAATTTCCTGATTAATGTTCCTGTCTGAAACAACCTTAGGAAGAAAACCTAGGTTAGTACGTAAAACTACCTTATCTGAATGTAAAATAAGGTAAGGCGAAGCGTGTTGCAATGCCGAGAGTTCAGACACTCTAAGAGCTGAAGAAATAGCAACAAGAAACAAAACCTTCCAAGATAACAACTTAATATCTAAGGAATGCATAGGCTCAAACGGAGCCCCTTGAAGAACTTTGAGAACTAAATTCAAACTCCATGGAGGAGTAATTAGTAATTTGAACACAGGCCTGATCCTAACCAAGGCCTGACAAAATGATTAAACATCTGGGACCTCTGCCAGGCGTTTGTGTAACAAAACAGATAAGGCAGAGATCTGACCTTTTTAGGGAATTTGCCAATAATCCCTTCTCCAAACCCTCTTGGAGAAAAGACAAAATTCTGGGAATCCTAACTCTACTCCATGAGTAGCCCTTGGATTCACACCAATAGAGATATTTACACCAAATCTTATGATGAATATTTCTAGTTACAGGCATACGAGCCTGAATCATGGTCTCTATGACTGAGTCAGAAAACCCCCGCTTGGATAAAATTAAGCATTCAATCTCAAAGCAGTCAGCTTCAGAGAAACTAGATTTGGGTGAAGGAAAGGTCCCTGAATTAGAAGGTCCTTCCTCAACGGAAGTCTCCAAGGTGGCAGAGATGACATGTCCACCAGATCTGCATACCAAATCCTGCGAGGCCAAGCAGGAGCAATGAGGATCACCGATGCCTTCTCCTGCTTGATCTGAGCAATGACCTGAGGAAGAAGCGCAAATGGAGGAAATAGGTATGCAAGGCTGAAGGACCAAGGAACCGCCAGAGCATCTATGAGTTCTGCCTGGGGATCCCTGGACCTTGACCCGTATCTAGGGAGCTTGGCATTCTGACAAGATGCCATGAGATCAAACTCCGGCCGACCCCATTTGAGAATCAGGTTGGAGAACACTTCTGGGTGGAGTTCCCACTCCCCCGGATGGAAAGTCTGCCTGTTTAGAAAATCTGCCTCCCAGTTGTCCACCCCTAGGATGTGGATCATTGACAGATAACAAGAATGGGTCTCTGCTCATCAGATTATCTTGGCTACCTCGGTCATCGCTAAGGAACTCTTCGTTTCTCCCTGATGATTGATGTAAGCCACTGAACTTATGTTGTCTGACTGAAATCTGATAAACTGGGCTGAGGCCAACTGAGGCCAGGCCAGAAGAGCATTGAAGATCGCTCTGAGTTCCAGAATGTTTATAGGAAGAACAGACTCCGCCTGAGTCCACACTCCCTGAGCCTTTAGGGAACCCCAGACAGCTCCCCATCCTAGAAGGCTGGCATCTATTGTCACAATCACCCAGGATGGTCTGCGAAAGCATGTTCCCTGGGATAGATGATCCAGAGACAACCACCATTGAAGTGAGTCCCTCGTCTCCTGTTCCAGGGTTATTCGAGGAGACAAGTCTGCATAATCTCCATTCCACTGCCTGAGCATGTTTAACTGCAGAGGTCTGAGGTGGAACCGAGCAAACGGGATGATGTCCATTGCCTCCACCATCAGTCCGATTACCTCCATGCACTGGGCCACTGACGGCCGAGGATTGGACTGAAGGGCTCGACAGGTATCTAGAATCTTTGATTTCCTGACGTCTGTCAGAAAAATCCTCATAGATATAGAATCGATTAGAGTTCCAAAGAAAGTTACCCTGGTTTTCGGGATTAAGGAAATCTTTCCCAGATTTACCTTCCACCCGTGAGTTCTCAGGAAGGATAGCACAACGTCGGTATGAGATCTTATTTGTTGACAAGATGGCGCCTGGAATAGAATATCGTCTAGATAAGGCACCACCGCAATGCCCCGCGGTCTTAGAACCACCAGCAGAGACCCCAGGACCTTTGTGAAAATTCTGGGTGCCTTGGCCAGACCAAAGGGAAGAGCCACAAACTGAAAGTGTTTGTCCAGAAAGGCAAACCTCAGGAATTTGTGATGATCTCTGTGGATAGGTAAATGTAGATATGCATCCTTTAAATCCACTGTTGTCATAAATTGACCCTCCTGGGTCAATGGAAGAATGGTACAAATAGTTTCCATCTTGATTGATGGAACTCTGAGAAACTTGTTTAGACTTTTGAGGTCTAAGATAGGTCTGAAGGTTCCCTCCTTTTTGGGAACTAAAAAACAGGTTTAAATAAAAACCCTGCCCCTGTTCCTGAACTGGAATGGGAATAATCACTCCCAGGGAGGCAAGGTCTCTTACACAATGTAAGAACGCCTCTTTTTTTATCTGGTTTTCAGATAATCTTGAAAGAAAAAATCTTCCTTGGGGGGGGAAATGATTGAACTCCAGTTTGTATCCCTGAGATACTATTTCTATTGCCCATCCTGAATGTCCCGAATCCATGCCTGAACGAAGAAGGAAAGTCTACCCCCCACTAGATCCGGTCCCAGATCGGGGGCATGCCCTTTATGCTGTTTTGGATTCAACAGTAGGCTTCTTGGATTGTTTACCCTTGTTCCAAGACTGGTTGGGTCTCCAAGTAGGCTTAGATTGTTCTGGTTTAGAAGAGGAAGAGAAAGAATTTCCCTTGAAATTTCGAAAGGAACGAAAATTACTCTGTCGTCCTTTCTGTTTGTTTCTCTTATCCTGAGGAAGGAGATGACCCTTACCTCCCGTGATATCAGAGATAATTTCTGTCAGTCCAGGTCCAAACAAGGTTTTCCCCTTGTAAGGAATCGGTAGAAGCTTAGACTTAGAAGACACGTCCGCTGACCAAGGTTTTAACCATATGGATCTGTGGGCAAACTCTTAGCTGCCAATTTAGTAATTTGCAGAGAAGCATCTGCAATAAAAGCATTAGCTAACTTCAGAGCTTTAATCCTATCTTGGATCTCCTCTAAAGAAGTCTTGGTCTTAAGAGACTCAGACAGAGCATCAAACCAATAAGCTGCTGCACTAGTGACAGTAGCAATGCATGCAGCCGGCTGCAATAGCAGACCCTGGTGAACATAAATCTTCTTAAGTAGACCTTCCAGCTTCTTGTCCATGGGATCTTTAAAAGCACAACTATCCTCAATGGGAATAGTAGTTCGCTTTGCTAAAGTGGAAATAGCCCCTTCCACCTTAGGAACCGTTTACCAAGCTTCCCTGACAGCGTCAGCTATAGGAAACATCTTCTTGAAAATAGGAGATTGAGAGAATGGAATATCTGGTCTCTCCCATTCATTAGAAACAATCTCCGAAGCTCGCTTAGGAACTAGAAAAACATCTCAGTAAGAAGGAACTTTGAAATATTTGTCCAATTTACTCGATTTCGTCGGAGCAACCACTACTGTGGAATCACAGTCGTCTAAAGTCACCAAAACCTCCCTGAGCAATAGGCGGAGGTGTTCAAGTTTAAACCTGAAAGAGACAACTTATAAATCAGTCAAAGGCAATGAACTCTCTGAGTCTGAAATTTCGCCTTCCGACAGAACCTTTATACCCTCCATCTCAGTTCCCTGGGAGGGCGCATCCGAGATGGCCACTATGGCATCCAAAACCTCACTGATAACGTGGTTGTCTTTCCTCTTACGCTTGCCTTGCAACATAGGAAAAGCAGACAACGCATCAGAAATAGTGGAAGACATAAGTGCAGCTATGTCTTTTAAGGTAATTCCAGCAGGTGCTAGAGCAGAAGTACAGGGCACTGCTTCTGCGGGCGTTAAGGTTTGGGACGCTTGGGGAGAAAGCTGCGGCATACTCTAGTTCTCGTCATTAGACTCCTGAGAAGCATCCGCTTTAGAAAAATTTTGTTCATGAAATATTTGTTCTCTATAACTTAACGCCCTCTCAATACATGAGGGACAAAAAGGAATAGGAGGTTCCACATTGGCATCCAAACACATGGAGCAAGTAACCTTTTGCACAGCTCCTATATCCATACTGAAAAATAGCAAAATAACAATCACAATTTTTTTATTTTTTTTTAGCAACAAACTGTTACTGTCCCCTTAAAAATTCAAAACTAAACATTTTTAATGCAGGGAGAAAAATGTATCCAAAAGAAAGGCAAAAATTATATAGATTACCTTAACTCAAATAATTTTGACTAAAACGATACTGTGACTTTAAATTTCAAACAGAAACTATTTTCCTGTTTTAAAGAAAAAAAAAAATGTATCCTCAGCTAAGATCACACAATTTACAAGTTCAAACACCTCTACGCCTCAGCAGCTCTGCTGAGGTGCCTACCTGCCGACCGGTCTCACTGCAATGTCCCAGTGGTGGAGAGGATAAGGACTCAGTGCTAAAAACCGCTTGCTTTCAAGTTTATAGAATTTCAAAAAAGTATGAAGAGAGGACCAAGTTGCAGGTTTGCAAATCTGTTCCACGGAAGTCTCATTTTTGAATGCCCATGAGGAAGCAACAGCCCTAGTGGAATGAGCCATAATCCTCTCAGGAGGCTGCTGTCCAGCAGTCTCATATGCAAAACAGATGATACTCCTGAGCCAAAAAGAAAGAGAGGTAGCCGAAGCTACCTAACTTTAAGGCACGAACAACGTCCAGATTGTGCAGAAGAAGTTCCTGTTCCAGGGTTATTCGAGGAGACAAGTCTGCATAATCTCCATTCCACTGCCTGAGCATGTTTAACTGCAGAGGTCTGAGGTGGAACCGAGCAAACGGGATGATGTCCATTGCCTCCACCATCAGTCCGATTACCTCCATGCACTGGGCCACTGACGGCCGAGGATTGGACTGAAGGGCTCGACAGGTATCTAGAATCTTTGATTTCCTGACGTCTGTCAGAAAAATCCTCATAGATATAGAATCGATTAGAGTTCCAAAGAAAGTTACCCTGGTTTTCGGGATTAAGGAAATCTTTCCCAGATTTACCTTCCACCCGTGAGTTCTCAGGAAGGATAGCACAACGTCGGTATGAGATCTTATTTGTTGACAAGATGGCGCCTGGAATAGAATATCGTCTAGATAAGGCACCACCGCAATGCCCCGCGGTCTTAGAACCACCAGCAGAGACCCCAGGACCTTTGTGAAAATTCTGGGTGCCTTGGCCAGACCAAAGGGAAGAGCCACAAACTGAAAGTGTTTGTCCAGAAAGGCAAACCTCAGGAATTTGTGATGATCTCTGTGGATAGGTAAATGTAGATATGCATCCTTTAAATCCACTGTTGTCATAAATTGACCCTCCTGGGTCAATGGAAGAATGGTACAAATAGTTTCCATCTTGATTGATGGAACTCTGAGAAACTTGTTTAGACTTTTGAGGTCTAAGATAGGTCTGAAGGTTCCCTCCTTTTTGGGAACTAAAAAACAGGTGTAAATAAAAACCCTGCCCCTGTTCCTGAACTGGAATGGGAATAATCACTCCCAGGGAGGCAAGGTCTCTTACACAATGTAAGAACGCCTCTTTTTTTATCTGGTTTTCAGATAATCTTGAAAGAAAAAATCTTCCTTGGGGGGGGAAATGATTGAACTCCAGTTTGTATCCCTGAGATACTATTTCTATTGCCCATCCTGAATGTCCCGAATCCATGCCTGAACGAAGAAGGAAAGTCTACCCCCCACTAGATCCGGTCCCAGATCGGGGGCATGCCCTTTATGCTGTTTTGGATTCAACAGTAGGCTTCTTGGATTGTTTACCCTTGTTCCAAGACTGGTTGGGTCTCCAAGTAGGCTTAGATTGTTCTGGTTTAGAAGAGGAAGAGAAAGAATTTCCCTTGAAATTTCGAAAGGAACGAAAATTACTCTGTCGTCCTTTCTGTTTGTTTCTCTTATCCTGAGGAAGGAGATGACCCTTACCTCCCGTGATATCAGAGATAATTTCTGTCAGTCCAGGTCCAAACAAGGTTTTCCCCTTGTAAGGAATCGGTAGAAGCTTAGACTTAGAAGACACGTCCGCTGACCAAGGTTTTAACCATATGGATCTGTGGGCAAACTCTTAGCTGCCAATTTAGTAATTTGCAGAGAAGCATCTGCAATAAAAGCATTAGCTAACTTCAGAGCTTTAATCCTATCTTGGATCTCCTCTAAAGAAGTCTTGGTCTTAAGAGACTCAGACAGAGCATCAAACCAATAAGCTGCTGCACTAGTGACAGTAGCAATGCATGCAGCCGGCTGCAATAGCAGACCCTGGTGAACATAAATCTTCTTAAGTAGACCTTCCAGCTTCTTGTCCATGGGATCTTTAAAAGCACAACTATCCTCAATGGGAATAGTAGTTCGCTTTGCTAAAGTGGAAATAGCCCCTTCCACCTTAGGAACCGTTTACCAAGCTTCCCTGACAGCGTCAGCTATAGGAAACATCTTCTTGAAAATAGGAGATTGAGAGAATGGAATATCTGGTCTCTCCCATTCATTAGAAACAATCTCCGAAGCTCGCTTAGGAACTAGAAAAACATCTCAGTAAGAAGGAACTTTGAAATATTTGTCCAATTTATTCGATTTCGTCGGAGCAACCACTACTGTGGAATCACAGTCGTCTAAAGTCACCAAAACCTCCCTGAGCAATAGGCGGAGGTGTTCAAGTTTAAACCTGAAAGAGACAACTTCTAAATCAGTCAAAGGCAATGAACTCTCTGAGTCTGAAATTTCGCCTTCCGACAGAACCTTTATACCCTCCATCTCAGTTCCCTGGGAGGGCGCATCCGAGATGGCCACTATGGCATCCAAAACCTCACTGATAACGTGGTTGTCTTTCCTCTTACGCTTGCCTTGCAACATAGGAAAAGCAGACAACGCATCAGAAATAGTGGAAGACATAAGTGCAGCTATGTCTTTTAAGGTAACTCCAGCAGGTGCTAGAGCAGAAGTACAGGGCACTGCTTCTGCGGGCGTTAAGGTTTGGGACGCTTGGGGAGAAAGCTGCGGCATACTCTAGTTCTCGTCATTAGACTCCTGAGAAGCATCCGCTTTAGAAAAATTTTGTTCATGAAATATTTGTTCTCTATAACTTAACGCCCTCTCAATACATGAGGGACAAAAAGGAATAGGAGGTTCCACATTGGCATCCAAACACATGGAGCAAGTAACCTTTTGCACAGCTCCTATATCCATACTGAAAAATAGCAAAATAACAATCACAAATTTTTTATTTTTTTTTAGCAACAAACTGTTACTGTCCCCTTAAAAATTCAAAACTAAACATTTTTAATGCAGGGAGAAAAATGTATCCAAAAGAAAGGCAAAAATTATATAGATTACCTTAACTCAAATAATTTTGACGAAACCAATACTGAGACTTTAAATTTCAAACAGAAACTATTTTCCTGTTTTAAAGAAAAAAAAAAAACGTATCCTCAGCTAAGATCACACAATTTACAAGTTCAAACACCTCTACGCCTCAGCAGCTCTACTGAGGTGCCTACCTGCCGACCGGTCTCACTGCAATGTCCCAGTGGTGGAGAGGATAAGGACTCAGTGCTAAAAACCGCTTGCTTTCAAGTTTACATCAAAACCATGCGGTTCTAGTGCAACACGGATTCTCTTGCTGCTTTGAGAAGTAAAGTCGCCCCACAGTCAAACCGGAACAGCTACTTGTGCTGAAAAACTGCGCAGCGTAATATTAAGCGCGCAAAAACATAGCCCCGCCCATCGTGGGAGTTATATTACACACAACCCGACCGGCTTCATTTTAAACAAATATACCGATAGGGAAAGAAAAAGCTTAACTCCTAGCCCCAGTGCCTGTACTTTAAGCTGTCAGAAAAATACCCTCCAAACATAGAGAGTCTAAGTACCATCATAAAGAGCCCCGTTGCTGAGCCCTATATGATATAGTAGTAAAAACAAGTGCCCACTTTCCTCTGAGTGTAAAACCTTCCCAGAATAACAAAGTCAGCACTTACCTTAATGCTGTCCGACAGCAGGACAGCCCAACAGGTTTAAGAGGTCCTCTCCCTCCTATGGCCCTGTGGAAAATGAGAAGGCCTGAGTTAGATTTGCTTAGGCCATCAGGATAAGGGCAGCATAAGTGTATGGGAGGCGCAGTGAGAATTATGTCCCACCAGTTCCCATTGCTCTAAAGCCACCAATGCTCTGCTGAAGAGACTGATATGGACTACGGCTACACCCTAGAACAAAGCAGCACAATCTTGCACTACTTTAAAAATAATAAACTCTTGATTGAAGAATCTATTCTAACACCTCACTTTACCTCTTCCTATCACTAACGTAGGCAAAGAGAATGACTGGAGTGGGAGGGAAGGGAGGAGCTATTTAACAGCTCTGCTGTGGTGCTCTTTGCCTCCTCCTGCTGACCAGGAGGTGAATATCCCATAAGTAATGAAGATGATCCGTGGACTCATCGTGTCTTTAAAAAGAAATATATTTATCCCTTTATATATATCTATATATCTATATACAACATGATTTTATATAGTGACGTGCAGTGACGTCAGAGGCTGGTGAGGCAGTGGCTTGGATACGCCTTCATTCTTTAGATATCCTTTGTTGAAGAAATAGCAATGCACATGGGTGAGCCAATCACATGAGGTATCTATGTGCAGCCACCAATCAGCAGCTACTGAGCATATTTAGATATGATTTTCAACAAAGGATATCAAAAGAGTGAAGACAATTAGATATTAGATGTAAATTGGAAAGTTATTTAAATTGCATGTTCTTTCTAAATCATGAAAGAAAACATATGAGTTTCATGTCCCTTTAAATGGTGTCTTGGAAAACTGGTCAACTTAGTAAACATCTGATTTTAGTCTAAAGGATTGTAACAGAAACACTTGCCAGATAACAAAATGCTTGCTCTGATTATGAGATCTAGAAATCCATGCCCATTAAAATATGTTTAAAACATACTTTTTACTTTAATGCTGCAAATTATGCTTATAGATTCTTTCATTATTCAGTAAATATAAAAATGTCTTGATCCAGTGGCGGCTGGTGAAATTTAAAGATGGTGGGGTGCTTGACCCCACCCCTTTAAATAAAGCCACACCATCAGATGGCACTACCAATTCATTAATTAAATAAATAAAAGGTAGACAGAAACACATACACAGAGGGTTAGAGAGAGAAAGAGAGAGAAAGAGAAAGACACACACAGAGGGTGTGAGAGAGAGAGAGAGAGAGAGAGAGAGAGAGAGAGAGAGACACGCAGAGGGTTAGAGAGAAAGAGAGAGAGAGAGAGAGAGAGAGAAAGAGAGACATACAGAGGGTTAGAGAGAGAGAGAGAGAGAGACACACACAGAGGGTTAGAGAGAGAGAGAGAAAAAGAGAGAGACACACAGAGGGTTAGAGAGAGAGAAATAGAGAGAGAGAGAGAGAGACACAGAGGGTTAGAGAGAGAGAGAAAGAGAGAGAGACACACACACACAGAGGGTTAGAGAGAGAGAGAAAGAGAGAGAGAGACACACAATCACACACAGAGGGTTAGAGAAAGAGAGAGAGACACAATCAAACACAGAGGGTTAGAGAGACACATAAGGGATGAGAGAGTCAGAGGGGGAGGAAGAGAGACAGAGAGACCATGGGGAGAACAACACATAAGGAGAGAGATGGATAGATAGATAGATAGAGATAGATAGATAGATAGATAGATAGATAGATATAGAGAGAGAGAGACACACACACAAGGGGGGAGGGAGAGAGACCACTGCATTTTTAAGTAATAAAACAGCAGAGCTACAGAGAGTTCAGAAAGTGAAGGCAAGCTGTTAAGTTAGTGGGTGTAAAGGTTGAGGAAACAAAATACAAAAACGACCCTGCTGTAAAAGAGTAAAAAAAACACTAAACCACATTCATTAAATTATAATTTTCACCAGAATCCCTTTCAGTGAAATCTAAGGTTGTAGAACTTACTTCAAAGATGTGTCTTAAACACTGCTTATTGACTGAATCTCTTCCTGCTCTGCCTCTGTCTGTATTAAGGAAGTGACAGTGGCACATTCCACTGCACTTAGAGGGGAAGTACAGAACTCTCTTTTTCACTTTAGCAAAAGCTGGCAGCTTCACAGCACAGCAACAAAATAAATGAAAGTAGTTTTTTTCCGTTTTTGTTTTGTTTTATATGATTTAACATCCAGCCCCAACCCTAAGTTCCACTTACTAATGCCTCTCACTGGATTGGGTCAGCCCAAATAGGACTGCCTCAAATAAGCAGTTAATGGGCCATCCAATGATCTTAACCACTGTCATCCAGTAGATGGCACAGCATGTTGTGTAATGGTGGGCAGACCTGCTTGTGCCTCTCCATTGCACAACATGTATCTGTGAAGAAAAAAAATGCTGGGGAAAAAAATTGCAAATTTTTTAATTTTATTTTTTTAAAGCCCATAAAAAAATATATATTTTTGCCCATATGAGAGGTGAAGCACTGCCTCACCTGCCTCTAGTGACTGCACATCACTATACATACACACACATAAATATATAAATATCTATTTAGAAATACATTGAACCTATTCCTCTATGTGAAGAACATTGGAATGTGAAATATGTACAGTTAATACACAAACACTTTATTAAATATGAGTATTGCATAAATATGATTTTTTATGTTTTTAGCTTCTTGACTGCAAATCGCTCCAATGGACTTAAATGTATGTCTATATATGTGTACATATTTATGTGTTTATATGTGTATATATGTCTGTAAATAAATATATAAACATATAAATACATAAATACATATGTACTTACATATAAACATATACAGTATATATATATTTAGACATGCAGTATATATATATATAGACATGCATATGTATGTATCTCTATGTTTAAACCCTTTGCCTGCCATTTTAGATGCGTTTGTCACACTTTTTTGACTTGACAGTTAACCAGAGCTCTGAAGTCACAGTAATCATTCTAGCGCAAATTGCAATAGCGCTCACGGGTTCGCAATTACATTCTTCTTGTAATACAAGTGGCCTTGTAAACCCGATATCGCATGTGCGCAAACAATAGCGCTGCACTAGTAATCTAGCCCTTTGTAGAACATCTTTAATTCATAGTTCAAGCAGTTTATTCCTGCAAGGGGACACTGAAGTTAGGTCTTTTCTATTATAACAGGGAATATTTAATGAACATTGAGTAGCTGTGTTAAGTATTTCAGTTGGAAAAGTGACTGTGTATAGTGACACCACAGAATGATAGTGCAATGCCAATAACCCTGTATTCCACAAAAGCTGTTTTTGCAACCACAAATATTTTAAACACAAAGTTATTTTTCCCTCTTAAACACAAGTGATCTATAGTCTGGGAACTTTTAATTAAAGGGGTAGTGTATTCACAAATGTTCTGCCATCCATATGGAACAGCAGCATTAAGCACACGTGCGTTTTGCTTTTGTACCAGGAAAATAACAACAAAAAAAGATGTTTAGAGACATAACACTCATAATTATAGATTCAGATAGAACATGCAATTTTAATCAACTTTCCAATTTACTTCCATTAAAAATTTTACTCTTTCTTGAAAAGCATACCTAGGTAGGTGTGTGCATGTCTGAAGCATTGTGGGACAGCAATATTATATGTTATTCATTTTTTTAATGCTGCTGCATCTAGTGTTCAAAAGTGTATACAATTATTACATTGTTGCAAGACTCCTGCAGTACAGTACTTCAGACACATGAATTCTCCTTGGTCTAGCTATGTATGCACTTCAACCTAGGATACCAAGAAAAAAAAGTTCATTTGATAACAGAATTGGAAAGTTGTTTCAGTATTGCATACTCTATATAAATCCTAAAAGTTTAATTTTGAGTTTCCCGTCCCTTTAACATTTTTGCTGCTGAGCCAGTTTCACACCACAGTTTTTTTTTGAGTTGTTCGACCATCTTTGCATTTACAAGTAAATGTAACCTTATTTTCTGTGGTGTAGCCGACAAATGTTACCTACTATTCTCAACAGAAAAAGAAATTTTTTAGAAATGAGACAATAACTTCAGTTTGCTGAAATATCATAATATGGGAAAACACCACCATATAGAATGCTAAATAAAAAAGTACAGGTAGCCCTCAGTTTACGCCGGGGTTAGGTTCCAGAAAGAATGGTTGTAAATCTAAACCGTTGTAAATTGAAACCCAGTTTATAATGTAAGTCAATGGGAAGTGAGGGAGTGAGGTTCCAGGCCCCTCTTAAAATTGTCATAAGTAACACCTAATACATTATTTTTAAAGCTTTGAAATGAAGACTTTAAATGCTAAACAGCATTATAAACCTAATAAACTAATCACACAACACAGAATATATAATTAAACTAAGTTAAATTAACAAAAACATTTGCTAAACAGCATTATAAAAACCACAAGAAGACAGGAGCGCAACTCCGTGCACCAAAAAGTACACGGATGATCTAAGTGCAGATTAAAAAGTTTTTTAATGATTAAAACACATGTAAAACATCCAAGCAAATGATTAAAAACTCACATAGATACCCTCAAACATATGAGGTATGTAAACACATCAATAGGGTAAAGGTGAGTACTTTCCACCACTGGTCTTCTCCCCTCCCTCTCCTGAGGTATTCGATAGCCAGTGGGTAAGTCCTCTCAAAGGAATCCGGACCCTCTCTTTATTTTGTCATTTGAAATAGCTGTTTTTGCCTGTTTAAACCACACCTATACTGAAAAATTGAGTACTGCAGTATTATCTTTATGAACCTTATGGAAATTGGTAAATATGTTTCTCATTAAATGATCAAATATTTTTTCTGTTCCATCCAAAAGAAAATATTTCCAAATGTTTTAGAGTAGTTTTTGGACGATAGATGTGTTTGGCCTTTGGACTATTTTTTCAGAATTTTACTGATTCTTTAAGTAGTTTGATATATGAACAGCCGCATACATTATTGGACGAAACGGGCAAAAAAGGAATGATTATTTTACAAAATCAATTTGATCATTTGTTTGTTTGGAGCGGCTGTTCATATATCAAACTACTTAAAGAATCAATAAAATTCTGAAAAAATAGTCCAAAGGCCAAACACATCTATCGTCCAAAAACTACTCTAAAACATTTGGAAATATTTTCTTTTGGATGGAACAGAAAAAATATTTGATCATTTAAGGAGAAACATATTTACCAATTTCCATAAGGTTCATAAAGATAATACTGCAGTACTGAATTTTTCAGTATAGGTGTGGTTTAAACAGGCAAAAACAGCTATTTCAAATGACAAAATAAAGAGAGGGTCCGGATTCCTTTGAGAGGACTTACCCGCTGGCTATCGAATACCTCACGACAGGGAGGGGAGAAGACCAGTGGTGGAACGTACTCACCTTTACCCTATTGATGTGTTTACATACCTCATATGTTTGAGGGTATCTATGTGAGTTTTGAATCATTTTCTTGGATGTTTTACATGTGTTTTAATCATTAAAAAACTTTTTAATCTGCACTTAGATCATCCGTGTACTTTTTGGTGCACGGAGTTGCGCTCCTGTCTTCTTGTGTCTTTTGACAGGGAATTTCTTCAGCTTATACCACCACGGATTCTACACCAGTGGAATTAAAGGAGCAGCGGGACAGTGCGGATGAAAACTGTGAACTTTATGTATGCATGAACTGCAGTTGTTGTTTTGTTTTTTCTTTGATTTATCATTTGAATACACATTTTGGTAAGAGCTGATTTCTTTACCTGATTAAGTATAAGGATTTATGTTTAATATTTATAGGCTATACCCTTATTGAGATTGAGCATATTTATTAAGCCCTGCAATTTTATGTGTTTATTTTATTTATGAATTTTGTTATTTAGTGGGTCTATTTAATATTTTGGTTGGCGCTTTGGGAATTTGTTCTTGCTAAACAGCATTATAAACCTAATAAAGTAATCACACAACACAGACTTTACTTGCATTTTTCTGCAAACAGTTCTTTCTATGCATTCCAATCTGGACTGATTTATAGACAGGAAGATCTTCTTCCTTTGCAAGCTGCTCGATAGCTCAGGTCTGGTTAAACTGATTAATTTCAACTTGCTTGGCTTGCATTTCTTTGCTGCCACACAAGCGGACAGCTCCACCTACTGGCTATTTTAATCAATGCACTGCTTCTCAATGCTTTTCAATAGCAGTCACATGACTAAAAAAAAAGGTTGTTATTCTGAAACGGTGCAAATTGAACCGTTGTAAACCGAGGGCCACCTGTATTATATTTCAATGGTGTAAAAAGATGGTAAATAACAAAATGAGATTAATGATTTTCTAATTATTTTAAGACCATATTTATTGTGCCACGCATTGCATTCAAATTTCTTCCCAAAACAGCACAATTTAGGAAAATAAACCTATATTGTTCAATTAAATAACAACCAAAAAATGAATGTTATTATTTTTGTTACTATACATCTTGCAATTTATGCAGAAAATGATGAGGTGTAAAATATCTAACCATGGAATGGGTCTAAAATTGCCCCCTCTTGTCCTCAAACACTGCAAACGTGGATTCTTGGGGCAAGTGATTATAATTGCAGGAGTGACCACCTGTAATTTAGAGGGGCATGTGACCCCTCATTTCTGACATAAAATTTGATCAGAGGGGTAGATAGAGGTTCTGAAGTAGCCTTTTCACCTACCACTAGAAAGTATGTAGTTTCAAGTGTGGCAAATTATCACAATTTTAAACAGCAATCAGCTGTACCCTAGGATGACAAGTGCCCTCGTTGAAAAAGGAGAATCTTCTACTTGTCCCTCTAGTTTAAACAGGGGGGGGAGATAAGGGTTCAGTTAGAGCCCCCTACCCCTCAAGCTAAAGTGATATGAAACAGTACTCCTTTAGTAAAAACAAATATGCAAAATCAATGTAAGCGTAAAAAGAAACAGATTGTGTACATAACTATATAACACAGCAAACAAATCACTTGTTTTCTTGCAAAACGAGCACTTATAAATTCTCACTGTAGCTCCTGCCCTCAAGGAAATTAGAGACCTGACATGTTGCATTCTGTCCTCTTCTGAGCATAGGCAAATCTGATTTCTGTTTCTCTAGCTTTCTTTGAATATAGTAAATCAGCTTATATTACTTTAGATGATTTATGACATCAAGCTAGATATGCCTTATGTAGAGACCCCAGTCCCTTGTAGGGCTGTGACAAGAAGTAATGGACAGTGTACAAATTAAAGGTATAATCTTTTTTTATTTTTTTAAATGATAAGAAATAAATATTTCAATTATTTATTTTACGTATACCATATCATTCACACTAAAATACGCAAAACAATTGTTATAGTTAAAGTGATAGTAAACCCGAATGTTAGTGATATTTTAGATGGAGTTTAATTCATCAGTTGTAACGAAGATGCACTATATGTTACTTTCTAGTATGGATATGAATTGTTGTCCAATTAGCGCTCTCCCCATAAGGCACTTTTGTTGTAGCTATGGCACTGATTGGAGAACAATTCAAGCCGTTAGATCACACAAAAATTCACTTTTGTGGGAGGCAGAGTGCGGGGTATTTTAATTTTATAACTATATTAAAAAGTAACTTATACAACATCTTTGTTACAACTGATTAATAAAACTCAGTCTAAAATATTTCATGAACAGTAGTTTACCATCACTTTAAGGTGCATTAATATTCGTAAAAAAAATTCTTCACCAAAAATTGTATTTCATTAAAAATGTAAAATGTGTATGTAAATTGCACAAATAAATCATAGTATGTATGTATAGCATAAATCGTAATTCAAGTACACAGGATGGGCAAAAATCATTTTACCAATTTATACTTTTAAGAACAAAATACAAAGCGTAATTGTTGGGGGGGGGGGGGGTTCTGTTGAATGGACTGAATATGGGCATCCCATGGGTGTATATGAAATTATCTCTTGAATCCCTGCATAATTTTTCGCACTACAGATATCACAGTTTTTTATTGCCAACTTAAAGGGACACTGAACACAAATTTTGTGATTCAGATAGAGCATACAATTTTAAGCAACTTTCTAATTTACTTCTATTATCAAATGTTCTTCATTCTCTTTGTATATTTATTTGAAATGCAAGAATGTAAGTTTGGTTTTTGCTGATTGGTGGATACATTCACACACCAATAAACAAGTGCTGTCCAAGGTTCTGAACCGAAAATTAGCTGGCTACTTAGCTTAGATGCCTTCTTTTTCAAATAAAGATAGCAAGAAATCAAAGAAGAATTGATAATCAGAGTAAATTAGAAAGTTGCTTAAAATGACATGCTCTGGGGGATATTTATCAAAGGTCTGGCGGACCTGATCCGACAGTGTGGATCAGGTTTGCCAGACCTCGCTGAATGCGGAGAGCAATACGCTCTCCGTATTCAGCATTGCACCAGCAGCTCTTGTGAGGGGGGGTCAATCAACTCAATCGTACTCGATTGGGTTGAATTGCAGCGATGTCTGTCCGCCTCTTCAGAGCAAGTGGACAGGTTATGGAGCAGCGGTCTTTAGACCGCTGCTTCATAACTGCTGTTTCTGGAGAGCCTGCAGGCTCGTCAGAAACACGGCCCTCACCCTCCATCCGGAGCCTGATAAATGGGCCCCTCTATCTGAATCACGAAAGAAAACATTTGGGTTCAGTGTCCCTTTAAAGGTGCTGAGCTTTTCTCAAAACACTGAAAATACTTATAACCCTAATAGAAAAACACGTGCATATGAAAATATGGGCTATTGTAAGATGCTATACGCAGAAAGCGGCATAATGTGATTTATATTGGCTGCAGGATTGGCGCCCCCTGCTCACTGCTAACTTCACTCCACGGAGCGGTGACCCTTTTCCAGCGAGCTCCATTACTTTCAATAGCCATTTGCAGGGACTGCTTCTTTTTTACGATAATTCCACCAGGGCAGCCCCTGCGAGGATCGGTGTGAAGAACCACATCTGATCTTGTGAAGTTTAGATCATCAGACCCTAAGTGCTGCTGCAGGTTATTGCTGTTACCCGATCAGGCCTGGACTGGCCATAGGGCATACAGGGCCCCACCCTCCCTTAATATGGGTAACAATAGGAAAGCTGCCCGGGCCTCTTTTTGTTCCCAGTCCGGTCCTGTACCCGATGCCATTGCATGTGGTGAGGCACTTTCTGAAAAAGAGTCTAATCCAGCAGAGAGCACAAATACTAACCTTAAGCATCTTGTTTAATTCCTCCATATTGGAAACAATACCCACTAAAACAAGCAGGAAAGTCTAACACCTCAAACTACAGATACTAGCTAAATCTAATGTTTACTTAAAAAGAGCCCATGTGATGAAGAGCTATAGAAGACAGGGGCACTAGCAGAAACATACAGCATACACTGCCAACAGCAGTCACAGAACTTGCCAGCATATCTTTACGGAAAACCACATATTAGTGCAGACAGTTCTTGCATATGAAAAGAGACACATCCAACAAGTGTAATTCTCATCAAAATATGTGCTAATGATGCACCAACGTCAGAGAGGCTTAAAGGGACACTAAACCCAAAATGTATCTTTCATAATTCAGGTAGAGAATACAATTTTAAACAACATTCCAATTTACTTCTATTATCTAATTTGCTTCATTTTTTAGATATTCTTTGCGGAAGAAATAGCAATGCAAATGAGTGAACCAATCCCACAAGGCATCTATGTGCAGCCACCAATCTGCAGCTACTAAGCCTATCTAGATATGCTTTTCAGCAAAGGATATCAAGAGAAGGAAGCAAAAAAGTAAATTAGAACGTTGTTTAAAATGGCATGCTCTTTCTAAATCATGAAAGAAAAAATTGGGTTTCATATCCCTTTAATGATGCACACTTCAATAGTTTTATACCTACAGTGCTCTTATAAAAAAAATAGAGCAACATATTCTTAAAGAGACAGTGCACCGTAACACTGTTTCCCCTTTAATGCGTTTCCAATTATCCATTTAACCCGCTGGAGTGTATTAAATTTTATTTAAAAATGTTTACCTTTATTTTGTCATTTACAATAGCTGTGTTCCTGTTAAACCATAATAGAAAGGGAATAATGGCATTTATATAGAAGATGAGTAACAGATGAGAAGCTGAATCTCAGCCAACCCCACTTACTTTTATTGTTTATTGTGTAACTGAGATCCTGTAACGTTATATAAACCAATTAGGATGTCTGGGGAAAATAGGAGCAGAAATCCGCATACCTGCAGGTGGTCACTTTTTCAAGGGGCAAAATAGTTGAAAAATGACATGCTTTAATACTAAAGTGCATGTCATTGTAAGACTATCGATCCTACACTATTGTGTGTTTAATCCCCAAAATAGGGTTAAACGCACAGTAAAAGTACCAATCAGGGCCTGCAGAGCACTGCTGGTCCCAAGCATTAACTGCCCCTGATCCAATCAGCAGTGCTAGTTGCATATCTGAGTCGTGCTACTAGTGCTGCTGATTAGTGATTAGTGCTGTGGACCAGCAAAGTTCCACAAGTCCTGAGCAGCACTTACAATTACATGCTGTAATGAATTAGAGCATGTCTTTTTTAAGCTATTATGCCCCTTTAAGAATCCAGAGCTAGTCGGCTTTGGTTATCTGTTGGCTAGATTAAAAATGAATGACCAGTTGATAGTGAGTGAGCAACAAACTAATGGCAGTCGTGCTGTTATCAGTAACTGCTCACGTCCCGTTTAATTAGAGACAATAAATATGAAATAAATGTGCATAAGCTTTTACTGGCAACTTTCATTGCTTTCTATGGGACACTCCAAAATAAACATAAAAGTGTAACAAGAAAGCTCTGACTTATTGAGGACAGGAAGCCTAACCGTCCCATAAACATTAGCACCAGGTCACCTTACTAACTCCAACCTCAACTGATCCTTTCCATCAACTGTAATTAACTTGACCATCCTATTCATCCTCATCCACATTATTACTGATAACTACGACTTATAACCCTGGCCTTCTTTGTACCCCAAAGGTTCTTCATTTACAGCATTCACAATACAACAACCTCTCAAGCACCCAAGGGATCCCACTTACACAACCCCGACTCATACAAAACCAAGCCCATGCATCCAAGTGATTAACCAATCAGAAGAGCATAATGATGAAATCATGCCCTCCCATCTTAGTAGTGTTAATAATTTAGTCAATCAGGATTACTGATAACAATTCTGTGAACTTCCCCAGACCTAGATCTAGTCAATGAAGAGTGTTGCTGTGACAGTTAGAAGCTGAAGATAGACGGCACTGGAAAAAGGATTAAAGGGACCGTACAGTCAAATTAAAACTTTTATGATTCGGATAGAGCAATTTTAAACAACTTTCCAATTTACTTCTTTTATCAAATTTGCTTCTTTCTCTTGGCATATTTTATTGAAGAGTAAAACTTGGTAGGCTCATAAGAGCTCAGGAGTGTGCACGTGTCTTTAGTATTCTATGGCAGCGGTGTTTTGCAACATTATTTGTAGCTTTGTTATACAATGTTGCTAAACACAGCTGCAATATAGTACTAAAGACGCATGCACACTCCTGAGCTCTTATGAGCCTACCTAGTTTTACTCTTCAATAAAAGATACTAAAAAGAACAAAGCAAATTTGCTAAATTAGAAAGTAGTTTAAAATTGAGTGCTCTAGCCG
Source organism: Bombina bombina (assembly GCF_027579735.1). NCBI lineage: Eukaryota > Metazoa > Chordata > Amphibia > Anura > Bombinatoridae > Bombina > Bombina bombina. Next base: position 264,488,345 of record NC_069506.1, on the reverse strand, counting down.
AATCATGAAAGTTTAATTTTAACATTACTATCCCTTTAAGGTAGGAAAATTTTCATAAAGTATCATTTGCAGAGTGGTCCCAGAGGGGATGGGTTCATTTTAATGAGGTGGATCCAGTGTGTTTGGGGGCTAATGATATGGGGTGAAGCTTTCATTATGGTTACTGCAGCAGTGACACTAGTTCATATCTAACATGGGTACCAGTGTCATTAAAAGGAGATTCAAGTATTTTGTTTGTTTGTTGCATCTAAAAGACACGTGCACACTGCTGAGGCTATCTAAGTATTCTCTTATGGAATGAAACTATGTTTTAAACAAGGACCCAAAGAGAAAAAAAAGGTAAATTTTATATAAGAACTAAACTGGAGCGCTGTTTAAATGTGTAGGCTCTTTCTGAAACATGATTTCCAATCGCCTTTAGCACCATGACATTTAAAATTCACCTAAAACTCTCTGCCTTTACCAAGCTTATATCTAACTTTAAATTCATATTCCGTTTTACCTCACAGAACGGCATCCACTTAAAAAAACAAAAACTCAAAATCTCCAGGAAGCAAATTAAATTTGTTTAGAACAGCAGTGTCCAACCATTTTACCTGAACGGCCAGTGAAACACTTTATGAAATTTCATTAACTGAAACAAACATAAATACTTATACATGCATTTCAAATGCTAAAAGCTTTATTAAGACGTATGATATTGTTTATGTTTACAACAGAATCCAGAAACAGCAATTCACCAGCACTTGAATAAAAATGTAACCTTTTTAACAAATCCGTGGTAAAAAAAAAAAAAAGTGCTGCAGTTTGGGATATAACCCCTTAAAGGGATACCAAGACAAAATGTACTTTTCTCTTGGTATCCATTATTGAAACGTGGTTCCTTTCTATGAGAGCATACTGAGGTATGCCGGAATACACTTGTATCTTGAGCACTATAACATTGTTAAATGCATTGTTGGGTTCAATGCTGCCATACAGTGCTTATGACAAAGTTTCAATAAATGTTAGCAAAGGAAATAGGTCAATTTTGTTGATACGTCTCAGGAGTGTTCTCCAGTAATGTTGGTGTATTTATTAGCAGCAGTTGCCACAATGTGTTACGTATTGTAATTATGAATATTAATAATTAATAGTAGTATAAAACTATTTTCAGCTATATCTACAATTAATATAGCAGAATTTTGTTGATACACTCCAGTAAGATGTTAAATCTCTGTAGTGTACCCCAAAATATCACTATTGAGATATCTATAAATTTGACAACAATATTGTTATTAAAAATTAATATTTAATCTCAATATAAAATATTTCTAAATTCTGATCAGTTAATCCTTATATACACATTGATTATATTTATGTAGTAGCTGAATATAACCTATGACCAGTTATATCTATCAATTTATCAATACAATATTAAAATATAAAGCAGGCTATAGAGATATTTAGATTAACTACTATTCAATAGATATTTGCATAAATAAAAAGAGAGAAGCGCTCAACCTGGAAACGAACAATAGCATAATAGCTTGTTCTATGGCTAGTTACCACCCAAGAAGCAGCCTCGTATTGCTCAACATGTGTCTTTCACAGAGAAGAACTTTCCTGAAGCATATCAGTCTAAACCTGCTTTAACAGTACAGTCCAGCCCCGAAATACCAGACAATCCCTCTCTGAACGAGAGAAATAGCAAAACCCCAGACGTACGTTTCAGCCTAGCGTGGAACTCGTCAGTGAGGTGCAGCCATATCCCTCTAGGCACACTAAGCAACGGGTCCACGTCTGAAATCCCAGGTTGAGCGCTTCTCTCTTTTTAATTTATTCAATAGATATTGTCTATTATCCCATGTATGGACACAATATTTCTATAAATTAACTTTAACTCAAAATGAATCACTTAACAAATATCCCACATTAATTTTACAAGAACAATTTATAACATTAATCCAATGCCAAAATATGGAATACTAACTTAACAATGCTTAGTTAACAATATAACCAAATATTTCAACACAAATCTTACCAAATCTCAATAAATCTAATAGAACTTCCAGAAAAATATAATTAAACTATTTGGCCCAAAATAGTCTTATAATACTTCAAATTATCAACCAGAGATTTAACCACAATAATAAATGCATTTTTTTATAAAATATATCACAGTAACTCAATCAAATTTATAAATATTAATGCCTGACCCTTTTCTCAATAATAATTGACTTAGCGCTAGTATATTTAATATATGAAATACACTGGTCTATATTCCAGATATTTCTTATGGTCATACATGAAGGTATCACTATTTTTGCAATGGTACAGGTCACAAAGTATCTCTCTATCCCAAAGAGAGTTTTCCAGCCAGGATTCAGAGAAAATAGGCCCCAAACTGTGTGTATCTCTTACTAGGAAGACATAACTCACTGTCAGTGAGTATGTCAGGAAAGTATGCTTCTATGCACTAATTGTGTAAATAGTTTGAAGTATATTGCAAAAAATAATAAAAAATAACTTTTATTTAGTTTTTATTATTAAAAGACAGCAAATGTGTATTGTAGTTCTGCTGCCCACAATTATTAAAAACACTTCTCCTATGTATTGATTAGTATTAGTTCATGTATGTTAATTAAGATGCAGGTATCCTGGGGATCAAATAGTAATCCAATGCCCTTTTATATATGTGTAGCATGTTGTACTTTATTAGTCCTTTTAGCCGTATTATTGGCTTGTTTATAAAGTACAACTGGGGAATTTCCTGCTACCAAAGGGTGTGTATCTCTGTTTTACAAAATTGAGTCTGTTCTCCTTCTTGCATAGTGTGGGCAATATTCTTTTACATAGTTCCTTCTTCAATTTAGAATCATTCCATATGAAATTCTGGATACGCCCTTTGTTTCTCATTGGCTTACTGGGAATTCAATTCTCTCTAATTGAATATTGTTGGCCGTAATACCTCATACCGGACACCGGGGGCAACTGGCAACTGAAATGTAGCTTTGTTTGCAAAATCTTAACTGTATTTCAACTATATATATATATTTTATAGAGATGTATATTCAATACATTTATAATTTCACAGTTTTACTCAAAATATCTGGTCAATACATGGCCCATCTAATAAAATTTAGCATGTATTTTTGAGACTAAACAGGGGTACACTTAGAATATATATATACATATGATATATATTTCCTACTATTTTATATCATATATATAGTCTAAGTAGCAGTCTGATGTAATTAATAATATAGCCATATCTATATTTGAGTATCATTCCATTTTAATATACAGTAAATACATTATATTCCATATTTCTATTAGGGTACTTAAAAGGATTTTAATAATTCTAGTACCATTTTATCATGTTATTTAATTGACGCAGATGGAGCAAGATAAGGAAGTTACGTGCTTCACTATAAAGGTACAAATGGTTACATTTGTTACACAAAAGCATCCTTGGGGAGGTAAGTAGTTACCAAAATACCTTACTGAAAATCAGTGGATCTAGATAGAATAAACAATATTATAGGTCGCCGGTCCTGTTCCGCGGTCACTTCTGCTCTGTGCCGCCTTTGCCCTGGATGAAGATAGAAGAGGTCCCCGTGCTGGATGAAGATGTCGCCGCCTGGAAGAAGACCTTCTCCACAGGACTTCAGAAACGGTGAGTACCTATTTGGGGGTTAAACTTAGGGTTTTGTTTTTTTTAGATTAGAGCTTTTTTATTTTTATGGGCGAAAAAGAACTGAATGCCCTTTTAAGGGCAATGCCCATAAAATGCCCCTTTAGGGGCAATGGGTAGCTTAGGTTATTTTTTAGACTTAGGTTCTTTATTTTGGGGGATTGGTTGGGTGAGGGGGTTTACTTTTAGGGGGGACTTTGTAATTATTTTAGGTAAAAGAGCTGTTTAACTTCGTAGTTTATTGATAGGTTAGGGGGTGTTTTTATTTTGGGGTGGCTTTTTTGTTTTTATAGGGCTATTAGATTAGGTTTAATTTTTATTATTTTAGATCATTTAGTCTATTATTTTTTGTTTTCTTAGATTTTTTTTATTTTTCATAATGTTAGTGTTTTTATTTTTAGTAATGTTAGATTTTTTTTAATTTTTCGTAGTGTTAGGTTTTTGTAATCATGTAATTTAGTTTTTTTTATTTTTACTTAATGTTATTTTCTTAAAATAGTTATACTAGGTTAATTTATAGTTTATTCTTAGGTTTTTATTATTTCACAGGTAAGTTTTTATTTATTTTAAGATAGTTATATTGTAAATTTTATTTAAAGTGACAGTCAACAACAGAATTTGTGTTGTTTTAAAAGATAGATAATCCCTTAATTACCAATTCCCAAGTTTTGCATAACCAACACAGTTATAATTATACACATTTTACCTCTGTAATTACCTTGTATCTAAGCCTCAGCAGGCTGCCCCCTTATTTCAGTTCTTTTGACAGACTTGCATTTTAGCCAATCAGAGCTGACTCCATGGTAAATTAACGTGCATGAGCTCAATCTGATCTATATGAAACACGTGAACTAATGCCCTCTAGTGGTGAAAAACTATCAAAATGCATTTAAATTAGAGGCGGCCTTCAAGGTCTAAGAAATTAGCATATGAACCTCCTAGGTTTAGCTTTCAACTAAGAATACCAAGAGAACAAAGCAAAATTGGTGATAAAAATAAATTGGAAAGTCGTTTAAAATTACATACCCTATTTGAATCATGAAAGTTTTTTTTGGACTTTACTGTCCCTTTAAAATACAGGGGATAGTTAGGTTTAGGGGTTAATAGGGGCGGCGGTTTAGGGGTTAATAACTTTATTTAGTGTTGTGATATCGGGGGGGTGGATTAGGGGTATTTAGACTAGGGGTTTATGTTAGGGTGTTAGGTTTTACTGTAACTTTCTTTTCCCCATAGACAATGGGGATTGCGTTATAACGCTCGCCATTCCCCAATCGCAGGTGTTTTTTTCTAACACTTTCTCTCCATTGATGTCAATGGGGGAAAACGTGTACAAGCACATCAAATCAGGCCTTGGGTTTTATGCGGTATGGAGCTTAACCCACCATACCACACAACAAAGAAAGGTTTTTCAGTAACTTGTAATGGCAGCGCTATGGAGAGTGTGATACCGCTTATTTTTTTACGTTATTTACGCACCCGGTTTAGCCATATTTTGTAATCTTGCCGATTGTGTTTCAAGGAGCTGATGTATTATAGAGTGCCAGTCGGACTTCCATCACACATGCCTATGGTATTGGTATCCTTTATTGGAGGAGCAGCAATGCACAACTGGGAGCTCCTGAGTCTACCTGAGCATGCTTCTCAACAAAAAATACCAAGAGAACAAAGCAAATTAGGTAATAGAAGTAAATTGTATTCTCTAGCTGAATTACAACAAAAAAAGTTTTGGGTTTCATGTCCCATCAAGTACAGCCTATGATTTGTGCTGCTTGGCACAAAATGCAAGGACAAAAGTAAAAGGTGCGTCTCTGAGTAAGGTTGCCCGTTGGCAGCTGCCTTCTTGTTTAATGACAAAAAGGCTACGTAACTGGGGTGAGCACATGATGATGATGGTAGATATGTAGGTAGTTTGAAATTTCCGATCTGAGCTGGGCTTACAGACACACAATTATAATGCTAGAACACTGACTTCCTGATGTCAAGCATATATAAGCTGTACCTGTGAAAAACTATTTGTAATGGCTCTCCCCAAGTCTCTTACAACCAGTGGTATTTATACAGAGGTGCTTAAAGGGACGTTAAACACTAAGGGGCCTATTTATCAAATGTCTGTCCGACATGATCCGATCAGCGGATCATGTCCGACAGACATCACTGAATGCGGACAGCATTACGCTCTCCGCATTCAGCATTGCACCAGCAGTTCTTGTGCCCCCTGCAGATTTGCAGCCAATTGGCCGCTAGCAGGGGGTGTCAATCAACCCGATCATATTCGATCGGGTTGATTTCTGGCGATCGCTGTCTGCCTCCTCAGAGCAGGCGGACAGGTTATGGAGCAGCGATCTTTAGACCGCTGCTACATAACTTGTGTTTCTAGCGAGCCTGAAGGCTTGCCAGAAACACAGGGCTTCAAGCTCCCTACGGAGCTTGATAAATAGGCCCCTAAGGCCTAGATTATAAGTGGAGAAGTATTTTGCGCAAAATTTATAGCATAAATGGCAATTGTATGAAACTGCTACCACGAGTATATTGGGATTGCACGATGGTATTACATGTTGAAATTAAAGTTTTCCCCGCTCAAGTGCAAGTTACCAGAGCTGAAAGCAAAACATGATTCCCACTGTGAAGTTACAAAGTAACATAGTAGATGAGGTTGAAAAAAGACAGAAGCCCATCAAGTTCAACCTGTACAAATCTAATATACTCACAAAAAGCTCCAGTTGAGCTTAAATTAATCCCATTAAAAAAGGTGACTGGTTTAACACAAGATATCATATCCCTGAATTCTATTTCTAGCCAGAAATGTATCCAGACCATTTTTAAATGAATCTAAGGTATTGGCATTTACTACCTCCTCAGGTAATGAGTTCCACAATTTGATTGCTCTTTCAGTGAAAAAACTGTTACATTGCAGGAGATTAAATCTCCTATCCTCCAGCCTTAAATTGTGACCTCTAGTCACAAAACTTTTCTTGAAATAAACAGAGCTTCGGACATCTCTGTATATGAATAAAAAGAGAAAAGCGCTCAACCTGGAAATGAAAAATAGCATAATAGCTTGTTCTATGGTTAGTAACCACCCAAGAAGCAGCCTCTTTTTGCTCAACATGTGCCTTTCACAGAGAACTTTCCTGAAGCATATCAGGCTGATCCTGACTTAACAGTACAGCCCCGAAATACCAGGCAATCCCTCTCTGAATGAGAAACAGCAAAACCCCAGACGTACGTTTCGGCCTAGTGTGGGACTCGTCAGTGAGGTGCAGCCATATCCCTCTAGGAAAACTGGGCAACGGGTCCACGTCTGGATTCCTGCATCACACTTAGGGAGACTTACATAAGTGTCTTAGGCCTAGATTTAGAGTTTGGCGTTAGCCGTGAAAACCAGCGTTAGAGGCTCCTAACGCTGGTTTTAGGCTACCTCCGGTATTTGGAGTCATTAAAAAAAGGGTCTAACGCTCACTTTTCAGCCGCGACTTTTCCATACCGCAGATCCCCTTACGTTAATTGCGTATCCTATCTTTTCAATGGGATCTTTCTAACTCCGATATTTAGAGTCGTGTCTGAAGTGAGCGTTAGACATCTAACGACAAAACTCCAGCCGCAGGAAAAAAGTCAGTACTTAAGAGCTTTCTGGGCTAACGCCGGTTTATAAAGCTCTTAACTACTGTACTCTAAAGTACACTAACACCCATAAACTACCTATGTACCCCTAAACCGAGGTCCCCCCACATCGCCGCCACTCGATTCATTTTTTTTTAACCCCTAATCTGCCGACCGCCAACTACGTTATCCTTATGTACCCCTAATCTGCTGCCCCTAACACCGCCGACCCCTATATTATATTTATTAACCCCTAATCTTCCCCCCATAACGTCGCCGCCAGCTACCTACACTTATTAACCCCTAATCTGCCGACCGCAAAGCGCCGCCACCTACGTTATCCTTATGTACCCCTAATATGCTGCCCCTAATACCGCCGACCCCTATATTATATTTATTAACCCCTAATCTGCCCCCCTCAACGTCGCCTCCACCTGCCTACACTTATTAACCCCTAATCTGCCAAGCGGACCGCACCGCTACTATAATAAACTTATTAACCCCTAATCCGCCTCACTAACCCTATAATAAATAGTATTAACCCCTAATCTGCCCTCCCTAACATCGCCGACACCTAACTTCAATTATTAACCCCTAATCTGCCGACCGGAGCTCACCGCTATTCTAATAAATGTATTAACCCCTAAAGCTAAGTCTAACCCTAACACTAACACCCCCCTAAATTAAATATAATTTTAATCTAACGAAATTAATTAACTCTTATTAAATAAATTATTCCTATTTAAAGCTAAATACTTACCTGTAAAATAAATCCTAATATAGCTACAATATAAATTATAATTATATTATAGCTATTTTAGGATTAATATTTATTTTACAGGCAACTTTGTAATTATTTTAACCAGGTACAATAGCTATTAAATAGTTAAGAACTATTTAATAGCTACCTAGTTAAAATAATTACAAAGTTACCTGTAAAATAAATCCTAACCTAAGTTACAATTAAACCTAACACTATACTATCATTAAATTAATTAAATAAAATACCTATAATTACCTACAATTAAACCTAACACTACACTATCAATACATTAATTAAATACAATATCTAAAAATAACTACAATGAAATAAACTAACTAAAGTACAAAAAATAAAAAAGAACTAAGTTACAAAAAATAAAAAAATATTTACAAACATAAGAAAAATATTACAACAATTTTAAACTAATTACACCTACTCTAAGCCCCCTAATAAAATAACAAAGACCCCCAAAATAAAAAATGCCCTACCCTATTCTAAATTACTAAAGTTCAAAGCTCTTTTACCTTACCAGCCCTGAACAGGGCCCTTTGCGGGGCATGCCCCAAGAAGTTCAGCTCTTTTGCCTGTAAAAAAAACATACAATACCCCCCCCAACATTACAACCCACCACTGACATACCCCTAATCTAACCCAAACCCCCCTTAAATAAACCTAACACTAAGCTCCTGAAGATCATCCTACCTTGTCTTCACCTCACCAGGTATAACCGATCCGTCCTGGCTCCAAAATCTTCATCCAACCCAAGCGGGGGCTGGCGATCCATCATCCGGTGGCTGAAGAGGTCCAGAAGAGGCTCCAAAGTCTTCATCCTATCCGGGAAGAAGAGGCGATCCGGACCGGCAACCATCTTGATCCAAGCGGCATCTTCTATCTTCATCTGATGACGACCGGCTCCATCCTGAAGACCTCCACTGCGGACCCATCTTCTTCCGGCGACGTCCAACTGAAGAATGACGGTTCCTTTAAGGGACGTCATCCAAGATGGCGTCCCTCGAATTCCGATTGGCTGATAGGATTCTATCAGCCAATCGGAATTAAGGTAGGAATATTCTGATTGGCTGATGGAATCAGCCAATCAGAATCAAGTTCAATCCGATTGGCTGATCCAATCAGCCAATCAGATTGAGCTTGCATTCTATTGGCTGTTCCGATCAGCCAATAGAATGCAAGCTCAATCTGATTGGCTGATTGGATCAGCCAATCGGATTGAACTTGATTCTGATTGGCTGATTCCATCAGCCAATCAGAATATTCCTACCTTAATTCCGATTGGCTGATAGAATCCTATCAGCCAATCGGAATTCGAGGGACGCCATCTTGGATGACGTCCCTTAAAGGAACCGTCATTCTTCAGTTGGACGTCGCCGGAAGAAGATGGGTCCGCGGTGGAGGTCTTCAGGATGGAGCCGGTCGTCATCGGATGAAGATAGAAGATGCCGCTTGGATCAAGATGGTTGCCGGTCCGGATCGCCTCTTCTTCCCGGATAGGATGAAGACTTTGGAGCCTCTTCTGGACCTCTTCAGCCACCGGATGATGGATCGCCAGCCCCCGCTTGGGTTGGATGAAGATTTTGGAGCCAGGACGGATCGGTGATACCTGGAGAGGTGAAGACAAGGTAGGATGATCTTCAGGGGCTTAGTGTTAGGTTTATTTAAGGGGGGTTTGGGTTAGATTAGGGGTATGTGGGTGGTGGGTTGTAATGTTGGGGGGGGGTATTGTATGTTTTTTTTTACAGGCAAAAGAGCTGAACTTCTTGGGGCATGCCCCGCAAAGGGCCCTGTTCAGGGCTGGTAAGGTAAAAGAGCTTTGAACTTTAGTAATTTAGAATAGGGTAGGGCATTTTTTATTTTGGGGGTCTTTGTTATTTTATTAGGGGGCTTAGAGTAGGTGTAATTAGTTTAAAATTGTTGTAATATTTTTCTTATGTTTGTAAATATTTTTTTATTTTTTGTAACTTAGTTCTTTTTTATTTTGTGTACTTTAGTTAGTTTATTTCATTGTAGTTATTTGTAGGAATTGTATTTAATTTATTTATTGATAGTGTAGTGTTAAGTTTAATTGTAGGTAATTGTAGGTATTTTATTTAATTAATTTAATGATAGTATATTGTTAGGTTTAATTGTAACTTAGGTTAGGATTTATTTTACAGGTAATTTTGTAATTATTTTAACTAGGTAACTATTAAATAGTTCTTAACTATTTAATAGATATTGTACATGGTTAAAATAATTACAAAGTTGCCTGTAAAATAAATATTAATCCTAAAATAGCTATAATATAATTATAATTTATATTGTAGCTATATTAGGATTTATTTTACAGGTAAGTATTTAGCTTTAAATAGGAATAATTTATTTAATAAGAGATAATTAATTTCGTTAGATGTAAATTATATTTAATTTAGGGGGGTGTTAGTGTTAGGGTTAGACTTAGCTTTAGGGGTTAATACATTTATTACAATAGCGGTGAGCTCCAGTCGGCAGATTAGGGGTTAATAATTGAAGTTAGGTGTCGGCAATGTTAGGGAGGGCAGATTAGGGGTTAATACTATTTATTATAGGGTTAGTGAGGCGGATTAGGGGTTAATAACTTTATTATAGTAGCGCTCAGGTCCGCTCGGCAGATTAGGGGTTAATAAGTGTAGGCAGGTGGAGGCGACGTTGTGGGGGGCAGATTAGGGGTTAATAAATATAATATAGGGGTCGGCGATGTTAGGGCAGGAGATTAGGGGTACATAGGGATAATGTAAGTAGCGGCGGTTTACGGAGCGGCAGATTAGGGGTTAATAATAATATGCAGGGGTCAGCGATAGCGGGGGCGGCAGATTAGGGGTTAATAAGTGTAAGGTTAGGGGTGTTTAGACTCGGGGTACATGTTAGAGTGTTAGGTGCAGACGTAGGAAGTGTTTCCCCATAGAAAACAATGGGGCTGCGTTAGGATCTGAACGCGGCTTTTTTGCAGGTGTTAGGTTTTTTTTCAGCTCAAACAGCCCCATTGTTTTCTATGGGGGAATCGTGCACGAGCACATTTTTGAGGCTGGCCGCTTGCGTAAGCAACTCTGGTATCGAGAGTTGAAGCTGCGTTAAATATGCTCTACGCTCCTTTTTTGGAGCCTAACGCAGCCTTTATGTGGACTCTCAATACTAGAGTTATTTTTATGGTGCGGCCAGAAAAAAGCCGGCGTTAGCTGCGCGGGTCGTTACCGACAAAACTCCAAATCTAGGCCATAATTTGCATAAATAAAAAGAGAGAAGCGCTCAATCTGGAAACGAACAATAGCATAATAGCTTGTTCTATGGTTAGTAACCACCCAAGAAGCAGCCTCTTTTTGCTCAACATGTGCCTTTCACAGAGAAGAACTTTCCTGAAGCATATCTTGGGTGGTAATTAGCCATAGACCAAGTTATTATGCTATTGTTCGTTCCCAGGTTGAGCGCTTCTCTCTTTTTATTTATGCAAATTATGACACTTAGGGAAGTCTCCCTATGTGTGATGCGTGGATGCAGACGTGTACCCGTTGCTCAGTGTGCCTAGAGGGATATGGCTGCACCACACTGACGAGGCCCACAAGAGGCCGAAACATACGTCTGGGAATTTGCTGTTTCTCTCGTTCAGAGAGGGATTGCCTGGTATTTCGGGACTGGACTGTACTGTTAATTCAGGATCAGACTGCTATGCTTCAGGAAAGTTCTTCTCTGTCAAAGGCACATATTGAGCAAAAAGAGGCTGCTTCTTGGGTGGTAACTATCCATAGAACAAGCTATTATGCTATTGTTCATTCCCAGGTTGAGCGCTTCTCTCTTTTTATTTATGCAAATTATGACACTTAGGGAAGTCTCCCTAAGTGTGATGCAGGAATCCAGACGTGTACCCGTTGCTCAGTGTGCCTAGAGGGATATGGCTGCACCTCACTGACGAGGTCCACAATAGGCCGAAATGTAAGTCTGGGGTTTTGCCGTTTCTCTCGTTCAGAGAAGGATTGCCTGGTATTTCGGAACTGGACTGTACTGTTAAGTCAGAATCAGACTAATATGCTTCGGGAAAGTTCTTCTCTGTGAAAGGCACATGTTGAGCAAAAAGAGGGTGCTTCTTGGGTGGTAATTAGCCATAGAAAAAGCTATTATGATATTGTTCGTTCCCAGGTTGAGCGCTTCTCTCTTTTTATCTCTGTATATGAGCCTTGAATATATTTATATAAAGTAATCATCACCTCTCAAGTGCCTTTTTCTACAGAAAACAGATCCAGTTTGGCTAAACTCTCTTTATTACTTAAATTCTCCATTCCCCTTATTAGCTTTTGTGGCCCTTCTCTGAAGTTTTTCTAAGTCTGCAATGTCTTTTTTTGAGATTGTTCCCCAGAACTGCACTCCATACTCAAGGTGAGGTGTTACTAGAGATTTATATAGTGACAGAATTATGCTTTCCTCCCTTGCATCAATGACTCATTTAATACATGCTAGTATATTATTAGCCTTAGAAGTCGCTGCCCTGCATTGTGCACCCATCTTTAGCTTGTTATCTATTACTACTCCCAAATCCCTTTCCTCCTCTGTTTGGCTAAGTCTAGTCCCATTTAAATAATAGATTGCCTGCTTATTTTTACTTACAAAATGTAGAACCTTGCATTTTCTAGTATTAAATCTCATTTTCCATTTACCTGTCTAATCTTCTAATTTTTGCAGATCCCCTTGTAAAGCAATTTCATCCTATTATGGCCTTATGACCTTACACAACTTTGTATCATCTTCAAAAATACAGATGTTTCTATTTAATCCTTGCTCCAAGTCATTAATAAAAATATTAAAAAGAACAGGCCAAGTACTGATCCCTGGGGGACTCCACTGATTACCTTTGTCCAATATCTGAGTATGATCCGTTTACTACTAGTCGTTGCTCCCTGTGTTTTATCCAGTTATTTATCAATGAGCTAAAATGTTCAGCTTTTCCCAGTTCCTTCATTTTGTACATTAATCTCTCATGTGGCACTGTATCAAACATCTTTGCAAAATCCAAGTGTATTGCATCAACTGATCCCTTTAATCTATACTTTTACTTTTGTAGAATCTAATTAGATTAGTTTGACATGATCTATTTCTAATAAAACCATGCTTTTTGAACTCATAATCTTGTTTACATGAATATACTCATCAATATAATCCCTTATAATCCCTTCAAGTATCTTCCCCACTATTGATGTCAGATTTACTAGTCTAAAGCTTCCTGGATCAGCCCTGCTTCCCTTTTTAAAGAGTGGCACCACATCAGCTTTACGCCAGTCCTGGGGTACTATGCCTGAGGATAATGAGTCTTGAAAATTTAAGAGTAGACGTTTTTCTATAACAGTGCTAATATTGTCCTTCTTAGATTTTTTTTGTCATTTATGTCCTTAAAAAAGCTTTTAGGGTTTGATTAGAATAATTTGCAATTAATCTTTCATTTTCAATTTTGGCTAAACAAAGTTTTAAATATTATTCATTTATCCTCTGTGGTTTTTTTTTAGAGAATACTTTGTCCAAATTTGTTATTTAATGATTTCCTTAAATCATTTAATTTTGCTTTCTTAAAATTAAAAGTCTAAGTTGAACCTTGACACTGCTTATGAAAAGTGATTTCAAATGTGACCATCTTATGGATCACTGTTACCCAAATGTTCTTTGACCTATATTTGTTATTATATCTGTTTCATTTGATAGCACTAAATCCAATATAACTTATTCCTAGTTGGCTCCTCTATTATTGTGACAAGAAGTTATCCCTGAGAACATTTAAAAATCTATCCCCCTTAGCTGAATTACTAGTTCCATTGGCCCAGTTTATGTCGGGGTAGTTAAAATCTCCTATAATTACAGCACTGTTATTAGCAGCCTTACCTATTTGTATTAGTAGTTGAGTTTCCTCCATGTCACTAATGTTTAGGGGCTTGTACTATGTTCCTAGTAATATTTTTTTAGTTTGTTTTCCCCCTACTCCTTATTTCAACCCATAGGGTCTCAACATTATCACCTGTATCATCATAAATATCTTCCCTTATTGTAGGTTTAATATACATGCAGATTCCTCCACCTCTTTTATCATTCCTGTCCCTCCTAAATAAAGTATAACCCTCTAAGTTAACTGCCCAGTCATGTGAATCATCCCACCAGGTTTTAGTTATACTGATAACATCATAGTCCTCTTCTGCAACTAAGAGCTCCAGCTCCCCCATTTTACCTGTCATGCTTCTTGCATTTGTTGTCATACATTTAATTTTCATGTCCTTTCTGCTGCTACTTGGTGCGCTTTCTTCTAAACTTTCTAATGGGATATTTCCTAAGTGTATCCTTTTGTCATCCCTTCCTTGAGATATTCTAGATGTGACATAATCACAGACTGATATTTCTGTTATATTATGTTCGGACTGACCCTCCCCGCCCTTTGCCTAGTTTAAAAGATTCTCTAAGTGTGCTACCATCCTCTCCCAACCTGTACCCATGTAATTCCGGTGCCTTACATCCTTACTGTACAAATTATACCCAAGTGAAAAGTGAGCCCAGAAAGTTACCAGAAACCAACCAGTTACTCCTTATACAAATGCAAATCACTAAAACAATATCCCTTACAATACAAGTCTTTACTTTGATACTGTTGTACAGTGTGAAAGGACAGTAGTAATTTACATATCTGAAATGAACCTTTTCACTTCCAAAAGAATAACAAAGCTTTTAAATGAATTAGCCATACATCTAAGTTGGGGCGTTGTGTGTACAGTACATGTGTTTATGATGTGTAATTTATATGCATTACACTGTATATATGTTCATTATTATAACCCTCGTAAAAAACGGTTGCTTCTTTTCCCAATCACAATAGTGCATTTTTGACACATTTCTTGCAATGTAAAATGTGTTAAGTAAAAAGGTGCCACTTGTACCATTAAAAGTAATAAGCCGCTTACTTTGCACAAAATTGTGTTTCACTGTACCAACCGGATTTATACAGTCTCACTACCAACCAGTATTTCATAAATTTGGTTGGTACAGTGAGATTGCATAAACACAGTTGGTACAGTAAGATGGCTTAAATACGGTTGGCACAGTGAGATTGCATAACTATATTTGGTACAGTGAGATTGCATAACTACGTTTGGTACAGTGAGATTGCATAAATGTAGTTGGTACAGTGAGATTGCATAAATGTAGTTGGTACAGTGAGATTGTATAAATGTGGTTGGTACAGGGAGATTGCATAAATGTAGTTGGTACAGTGAGATTATATAAATGTGGTTGGTACAGTGAGATTGCATAAATGTAGTTGGTACAGTGAGATTGCATAAATGTAGTTGGTACAGTCAGATTGTATAAATGTGGTTGGTACAGTGAGATTGCATAAATGTAGTTGGTACAGTGAGATTGCATAAATGTGGTTGGTACAGTGAGATTGCATGAATGTGGTTGGTACAGTGAGATTGTATAAATGTGGTTGGTACAGTGAGATTGTTTAAATGTGGTTGGTACAATCAGGGTCGGATCCAGAGCCAAACATTGAGCGGGGCAATGTTGAAAATTATCATGTTGCAACATGGCCCCGCCCCCAATCATGCTTAACCCAACCATGTCCACTCATGTCCAGTGACAACATAAATGTAAACACCCATTCACAAACACTACACAGCATACACATGTACACACACAGCATACACATATACATGTACACACACATATACATGTACACACACACATTCACACACACTACACAGCATACACATATACACACACACTACACAACATACACCTATACACACACACATTCACACACACTACACAGCATACACATATACATATACACACACACTACGCAGCATACACATATACACACACACACATTCACACACACACTACACAGCATACACATATACATTCACACGCACAGCATACAGATATACATTTACACACACACTACACAGCATACACATATACATGTACACACACACTACACCTAATACACACATACCACACAGCATCTATACTTTCATCGCGTTTGTAACGCGTCCGTCGCCGTCAGCAGTTGCGCACACATCCTCAATGGAATGTTGGCAGTGCGAGGCAGCCAACAGAATGTTGGCTGCGCGCAGCCAAAAGAATTCACCTGAATGCAGCAAAGCTGCATCCCGGTGGATTCCGATTTTTGGAATCCACCAGGATGCAGCGAAGGCAAAAGGAGTATTAAAAAAAAAAAAAAAACACTGCCCGCACGAAGTATGGCAAAAAAAAAAAACTAACCTCCCACACGAAGTATTAACACATAAACCGCAAACCCACACATTGCAAAATAATTAAGTAATTAACCCCTAATCCGCAAATAACCTATATTAATCCCTTAACCGTCAACCACCCACATTGCAATAAACCTAATTACCCTATCAACCCCTAAACCGCAAAACCACCCACAGCGCAATAAACTTAATTACCCTATTAACCCCTTAAACCGCCAAAACCCACAACGCAAATAACTAATTAAATTACTAAACCCCCTAACCTAACACCCCCTAACCTAACACCCCCTAAATTAAACCCAATTACCAAAATTAAAAATACAAAATTTCAATTAAAATAAAAAACCCAACATTACTTTAAAAATAAAAAAAACTAACGTCTAGATTTAGAGTTTTGTCGGTAAAGACCCGCGTAGCTAACGCTGCTTTTTTTCCCAACGCACCCTTCCAACAACGCTGGTATTTAGAGTTGTCTGAGGGGCTGTGTTAGGCTCAGAAAAGGGAGCGTTGAGCCTAATGTAGCTCCACTTCAACCCTCAATACCAGCGTTGCTTACGGTAGCAGTAAGATGGAAAAACGTGCTCGTGCACGATATCTCCATAGGAAACAATGGGGCATTTTGGGCTGAAAAAAAACCTAACACCTGCAAAAAAGCAGCGATCAGCTCCTAACGCAGCCCCATTGTTTCCTATGGGGAAACACTCTCTAAGTCTGCACCTAACACCCTAACATGTACCCCGAGTCTAAACACCCCTAACCTTACACTTATTAACCCCTAATCTGTCGCCCCCCGCTATCGCTGACACCTGCATTATGATATTAACCCCTAATCTGCCGCTCCAGACACCGCTGCAACCTACATTATCCCTATGAACCCCTAATCTGCTGCCCCTAACACTGCCGACCCCTATATTATATTTATTAACCCCTAATCTGCCCCCCCAATGTCGCCGCTACCTTACCTACACTTATTAACCCCTAATCTGCCGAACGGACCTCGCCGCCACTATAATAAATGTATTAACCCCTAAACCGCAGCACTCCCGCCTCTCAAACACTAGAATAAATTGTATTAACCCCTAATCTGCCCTCCCTAATATTGCCGCCACCTACCTACAATTATTAACCCCTAATCTCCAGCCCGCAACGTCGCCGCTACTATAATAACTTTATTAACCCCTAAACCTAAGTCTAACCCTAACCCTAACACCCCCCTAACATAAATATAATTTAAATGAAAAGAAATAATATTCCTAAAAATAACTAAATTATTCCTATTTAAAACTAAATACTTATACCTAACACTACACTATCAATAAATTAATTAAATAAATTACATACAATTACCTAAAATAAAATACAATAAAATAAACTAATCTATAATACAAAAAAACCAAACACTAAATTACAAAAAATAAAAAAGAATTACAAGCAGTTTAAACTAATTACACCTAATCTAAGCCCCCTAATAAAATAAAAAAGCCCCCCAAAATAAAAAATTCCCTACCCTATTCTAAACAACAAAAGTAATCAGCTCTTTTACCAGCCCTTAAAAGGGCTTTTTGCGGGGCATTGCCCCAAAGTAATCAGCTCTTTTACCTGAAAATAAAAATACAATACCCCCCCAACATTACAACCCACCACCCACATACCCCTACTCTAACCCACCCAAACCCCACTTAAAAAAACCTATCGCTAACCCCCTGAAGATCTCTTTACCTTGAGTCGTCTTCACCCAGCCAAGCCGAATTCTTCATCCAAGGTGCGCAGAGGAGGTCCTTGATCCGGTAGAAGTCTTCATCCAAGCGGCAAAGAAGAGGTCCTCCATCCGGTAGAAGTGTTCATCCAGGCGGCGTCTTCAATCTTCATCCATCCGGAGCGTAGCGGAGCGGAGCCATCTTCAACGGAGCCGACGCGGAGCCATCCTCTTCAACCGACGACTTCCCAACGAAAGAAGGCCAATAGAATGCAAGTTCAATACGATTGGCTGATTGGATCAGCCAATCGGATTGAACTTCAATCTGATTGGCTGATTGCATCAGCCAATCAGTTTTTTTCTACCTTTTTTCCGATTGGCTGATAGAATTCTATCAGCCAATCGGAATTGAAGGGACGCCATCTTGGATGACGTCCCTTAAAGGAACCTTCATTCGTCGGGAAGTTGTCGGTTGAAGAGGATGGCTCCGCCTTGGCTCCATTGAAGATGGCTCCGCTCCGCTACGGATGGATGAAGATTGAAGACGCCGCCTGGATGAACACTTCTACCAGATGGAGGACCTCTTCTTTGCCGCTTTGATGAAGACTCTGCGCACCTTGGATGAAGAATTCGGCTCGGCTGGGTGAAGATGACTCAAAGTAGGGAGATCTTCAGGGGGTTAGCGATAGGTTTTTTTAAGGGGGGTTTGGGTGGGTTAGAGTAGGGGTATGTGGGTGGTGGGTTGTAATGTTGGGAGGGGTATTGTATTTTTATTTTCAGGTAAAAGAGCTCATTACTTTGGGGCAATGCCCCGCAAAAAGCCCTTTTAAGGGCTGGTAAAAGAGCTGATTACTTTTGTAGTTTAGAATAGGGTAGGGAATTTTTTATTTTGGGGGGCTTTTTTATTTTATTAGGGGGCTTAGATTAGGTGTAATTAGTTTAAACTTCTTGTAATTCTTTTTTATTTTTTGTAATTTAGTGTTTGTTTTTGTATTATAGATTAGTTTATTTTATTGTATTTTATTTTAGGTAATTGTAGGTAATTTATTTAATTTATTGATAGTGTAGTGTTAGGTGTATTTGTAACTTAGGTTAGGATTTATTTTACAGGTAATTTTGTACTTATTTTAACTAGGTAGCTATTAAATGCAGGGAGTGCAGAATTATTAGGCAAATGAGTATTTTGACCACATCATCCTCTTTATGCATGTTGTCTTACTCCAAGCTGTATAGGCTTGAAAGCCTACTACCAATTAAGCATATTAGGTGATGTGCATCTCTGTAATTAGAAGGGGTGTGGTCTAATGACATCAACACCCTATATCAGGTGTGCATAATTATTAGGCAACTTCCTTTCCTTTGGCAAAATGGGTCAAAAGAAGGACTTGACAGGCTCAGAAAAGTCAAAAATAGTGAGATATCTTGCAGAGGGATGCAGCACTCTTAAAATTGCAAAGCTTCTGAAGCGTGATCATCGAACAATCAAGCGTTTCATTCAAAATAGTCAACAGGGTCGCAAGAAGCATGTGGAAAAACCAAGGTGCAAAATAACTGCCCATGAACTGAGAAAAGTCAAGCGTGCAGCTGCCAAGATGCCACTTGCCACCAGTTTGGCCATATTTCAGAGCTGCAACATCACTGGAGTGTCCAAAAGCACAAGGTGTGCAATACTCAGAGACATGGCCAAGGTAAGAAAGGCTGAAAGACGACCACCACTGAACAAGACACACAAGCTGAAACGTCAAGACTGGGCCAAGAAATATCTCAAGACTGATTTTTCTAAGGTTTTATGGACTGATGAAATGAGAGTGAGTCTTGATGGGCCAGATGGATGGGCCCGTGGCTGGATTGGTAAAGGGCAGAGAGCTACAGTCCGACTCAGACGCCAGCAAGGTGGAGGTGGAGTACTGGTTTGGGCTGGTATCATCAAAGATGAGCTTGTGGGGCCTTTTCGGGTTGAGGATGGAGTCAAGCTCAACTCCCAGTCCTACTGCCAGTTTCTGGAAGACACCTTCTTCAAGCAGTGGTACAGGAAGAAGTCTGCATCCTTCAAGAAAAACATGATTTTCATGCAGGACAATGCTCCATCACACGCGTCCAAGTACTCCACAGCGTGGCTGGCAAGAAAGGGTATAAAAGAAGAAAATCTAATGACATGGTCTCCTTGTTCACCTGATCTGAACCCCATTGAGAACCTGTGGTCCATCATCAAATGTGAGATTTACAAGGAGGGAAAGCAGTACACCTCTCTGAACAGTGTCTGGGAGGCTGTGGTTGCTGCTGCACGCAATGTTGATGGTGAACAGATCAAAACACTGACAGAATCCATGGATGGCAGGCTTTTGAGTGTCCTTGCAAAGAAAGGTGGCTATATTGGTCACTGATTTGTTTTTGTTTTCTTTTTGAATGTCAGAAATGTATATTTGTGAATGTTGAGATGTTATATTGGTTTCACTGGTAAAAATAAATAATTGAAATGGGTATATATTTGTTTTTTGTTAAGTTGCCTAATAATTATGCACAGTAATAGTCACCTGCACACACAGATATCCCCCTAAAATAGCTATAACTAAAAACAAACTAAAAACTACTTCCAAAACTATTCAGCTTTATTAAAGGGACACTCAATCAAAATTTAACTTTCATTATTCAGATAGAGCATGCCATTTTAAACAACGTTCCAATTTACTTCCATTAACTAAATGTGCACAGTCTTTTGATATTTAAACTTTTTGAGTCACCAGCTCCTACTGAGCATGTGCAAGAATAAGTGTGTATGCATTTGTGAATGGCTGATGGCTGTCACGTGGTATGTGTATGCATTTGTGATTGGCTGATGGCTGTCACATGGTACAGGGGGAGTGGAAAAGACATAACTTTTAAAATTGTCAGAAAAAAAATCTACTACTCATTTGAAGTTCAGACTAAGTGCTATTGCATTGTCTTGTTATCTTGCATTTGTTGATTATGCAAATCTACTGTGTTGACTGGTCCTTTAATTAGTTTTTGGGTTCATTGAGAACATGGTTGTTGTTCAATAATAAAATCAATCCTCAAAAATACAACTTGCCTAATAATTCTGCACTCCCTGTAGTTATTAACTATTTAATAGCTATTGTACCTAGTTAAAATAAATACAAAGTTGCCTGTAAAATAAATATAAATCCTAAAATAGCTACAATGTAATTATTAGTTATATTGTAGCTATATTAGGGTTTATTTTAGTAAGTATTTAGTTTTAAATAGGAATAATTTAGTTATTTTTAGGAATATTATTTTGTTTCATTTAAATTATATTTATGTTAGGGGGGTGTTAGGGTTAGGGTTAGACTTAGGTTTAGGGGTTAATAAATTTATTATAGTAGCGGCAACGTTGCGGGCGGGAGATTAGGGGTTAATAATTGTAGGTAGGTGGCGGAGATGTTAGGGAGGGCAGATTAGGGGTTAATACAATTTATTCTAGTGTTTGCGAGGCGGGAGTGCGGCGGTTTAGGGGTTAATACATTTATTATAGTGGTGGCGAGGTCCGATCGGCAGATTAGGGGTTAATAAGTGTAGTTAGGGAGCGGCGACGTTGGGGGGGGCAGATTAGGGGTTAATAAATATAATATAGGGGTCGGCGATGTTAGGGGCAGCAGATTAGGGGTTCATAGGTATGATGTAGGTGGCGGCGGTGTCCGGTCGGCAGATTAGGGGTTAAAAAACATTTATTATAGTGGCGGTGATGTGGGGGGGCCTCGGTTTAGGGGTACATATGTAGTTTATGGGTGTTAGTGTACTTTGTAGCACAGTAGTTAAGAGCTTTATATTCCGGCGTTAGCCCATAAAGCTCTTACCTACTGACTTTTTTTGGCGGTAGGAGTCTTGTCGGCAGAGGGTCTACCGCTCACTTCTCCCAAGACTCCAAATACCAGCGTTAGGCAGATCCCATTGAAAAGGATACACAATTGGCGTAAGGGGATCTGCGGTAGCCTGGAATCGCGGTAGGGAAGTGAGCGGTAGACCCTTTCCTGTTTGACTCTAAATACCAGCGGCCGGCCAAAACCAGCGTTAGGACCCCTTAACGCTGCTTTTGACGGCTAACGCCAAACTCTAAATCTAGGTGTAAGTTTAAATTAAACTAAAATTACAAAAAATAAAAAAGTCTAACATTACAGAAAATAATAAACAAATTATAAAAAATTAAATCTAATCCCTATGAAAATAAAAAGCCCCCCCAAAATAAAAACACCCCCTAAGCTAATGCTAAACTACCAATAGCCCTTAAAAGGGCTTTTTGCAGGGCACTAAGTTAAACAGCTCTTTTACAGTTACAAAAAATTCTAAGTCCCCCCTAACATCAAAGCCCACCACCCGCCAAAGCCCCCAAAATAAATAAACCTAACACTAAAAAACCTAAACTACCCATTGCCCTGAAAAGGGCATTTGAATGGGCATTACCTTAAAAGGGCATTTTGCTCTTTTGCTTCCCTTAAAAGGGCATTTAGCTCTTTTACGAATTGCCCATCCCTAATCTAAATAAAACAACCCCCTCAAAAATTAAATAAAAAACCTAAGTCTAACCCCCAGGGTGGTACTCATGGTTCCTGAAGTCCGGTGGAGAAGGTCCTGTTCCAGGCGGTGAAGTCTTCCAAGCGGCGGCCTCTTCTTTCTTCTTTCAGGAACAAGCCGGCGCGGAGCAGAGGGCGGAGCTGAAGACCGATGATGACCGCGGAGCTGAAGACTGGCGACCGCGGAGCCATGGAGGATCCTTTTTGTACGATCTCCGCTGTACACTGAATAGTGAATTCAAGGTACGAAATTAAAGATGGCGTCCCTTGAATTCCTATTGGCTGATTTGATTCTTCAAATTCAAATCAGTCAATAGGATGAAAGCTACTGAAATCCTATTGGCTAATTTGAACAGCCAATAGGATTTCAGTAGCTCTAATCCTATTGGCTGATTTGAATTTGAAGAATAAAATCAGCCAATAGGAATTCAAGGGATGCCATCTTTAATCGCGTACCTTGAATGCACTATTCAGTGTACGTCAGCGAGCGGAAGAAGAGGATCCTCCACGCTCCATGGCTCCGCGGTCACTAGTCTTCAGTTCCGCCGTTGACGGTCTTCAGTTCCGCGGTTGACGGTCTTCAGTTCCGCTGTCCTGGATGAAGAAAGAAGAGGTCCCCGCTTGGAAGAAGATGTCGGCCGCTTGGAAGAAGATTTCAACGCCTAGAAGAGGACCTACTCCGCCGGACTTCAGCAACTGTGAGTACCAGCTTGGGGTTTAGACTTTTTTTTTGTTTTTTAGATTAGGGATGGGCAGCAAAAGAGCTAAATGCCCTTTTAAAGTCAATGCCCTTACAAATGCCCTTTTCAGGGCAATGGATAGTTTAGGTTTTTTAGTGTTAGGTTTATTTATTTTGGGGGGTTTGGTGGGTGGTGGGTTTAACTGTTAGGAGGGACTTTGTTTATTTTTAATGTAAAAGAGCTGTTTAACTTAGGACAATACCCTACAAAAAGCCCTTTCAAGGGCTATTGGTAGTTTAGCATTAGATTAGGGGGTGTTTTTATTTTGGGGGGGCTTTTTATTTTCATAGGGATTAGGTTTAATTTTTTTAAAGTTTGATAATTTTGTTTTTTATTTTGTGTAATATTAGATTTTTTTATTTTCTGTAATTTTACCTTAATTTAAATTTAGGTTTAATTTTTAAATTTTTGGGGGTTAGACTTAGGTTTTTTTTAAAAAAAAATTGGGTTTTTTTTTTGTTTTTTTTAGATTAGGGCTATGGGCACTTCTTAAAAGAGCTGAATGCCCATTTAAGGGCAGCAAAAGAGATGAATGCCCTTTTAAGGGCAATGCCCATACAAATGCCCTTTTCAGGGCAATGGGTAGTTTAGGTTTTTTAGTGTTAGGTTTATTTATTTTGGGGGGTTTGGTGGGTGGTGGATTTTACTGTTTTTGTAACTGCAAAAGAGCTGTTTAACTTAGGGTAATTTCCTACAAAAAGCCCTTTAAAGGGCTATTTGTAGTTTAGCATTAGATTAGGGGGTGTTTTTATTTGGGGGGGGGGGCTTTTTTATTTTCATAGGGATTAGGTTGAAATTTGTTATTTTGGATAATGTGTTTTTTTCTGTAGTTCTATTTTTTTTTTGTATTTACAACAGTTGGCAGGCTTACCAACTAGTATACATATATATGTGTACACACTCAGACACACAGCACCACTTACATGTACACACACATTCAGAAACACAAAATACACAGACAATCAGGAACACAAAATACAGACAATCAGGAACACAAAATACAGACAATCAGGAACACAAAATACAGACAGAGCAACACACAAAACATATACCTGAGCAATACACTGCACAACATACACAATCATGTACACACACACTAAGCAAAGCATACAGCACACACATTTATTTACATACACACATTTTTTTTTAAGACCGCTGCTTCATAACTACTGTTTCCGGCGAGCCTGAAAGTAGTACTTGCCTGATTGGTGTCTAAATGTAGCCAAACAAATATATATATATTTTTGTACGGCAAAAATAAAATGGTGGCTAATCTCTGGTGTTTATCCAGGAAGGAACTGGTTAATGAATCTAAGCCTGCACATACCTACAGATCATTTTTTAAACAAGCAGTTTAGGCGATGACTGTTTCACTGACCTGATGTGATCCATAGCTACAAGGAAAGACCTCAGTGGGTTAAAGGTCAGTCAATAGAAGAAGCAGGGGAGGGAACAGAGGTGTAACTAGAAACCTCAGGGACCCAGTGCAAGAATCCATAAAGCCACCCCCAATAAAAACACAACCTCCTCGTCAGTTACTCAGCCCCCTCCTCAACCTCTTAGCCCCAACTCCCTCACCCAGCCCCCCTCACTCTTTCACACACACAGCCCCTTCCTCACCCTCTTAGCTCCCCTCTTCCTCACACACAGCCCCCTCCTCATCCTCTCAGCTCCCTCTCCCTCATTCACATCTCCTCCTCCCCTAAATCCCAAATAGCTTCTCCTTTTCCACTCAGTCCCCTCTCACACACACATAGCCCCCTTACTTGCCCTCTCATCCACTCTCCCTTACACACTGCCCACACCTTCCACTCTTAGCCTTTCTCTCCCTCCAGTGGCGTCACTAGGGTTGGTGTCACCCGGTGCGGTAAGTCATGGTGTCACCCCCCCCCAGAAAGCAGACACACACAAAAACACAGGCAAACACACATACAAACACTCAGACACACTTAAAAACATACTCAGATGCACACACAAACACTCGGAAACACACTCAGACACACACACAAAAACACACACACAAAAACACTGAGACACACAAAAACTCAGACACACACATACAAAATATGTAAACTGCACTGCATTAATTAGGAAGCTCATGCCTAGAGCTGCTCCCTGGCTCAGCAGAACATCAAATGAAAGATAAACAGAGCACTCTAAAATAAATCACTGAAGAAAAGGTTTAGGCGCGCAAACTATGAAAATTCTGCTCTCTGACTCTGTTCCAAGTCTGTCAGTGCACAGCCCTGAGCCGCATGTCACTGAGCAGTGAGCACAGATAGGCAGGCAGGTTTAGGCTAGCAGCGCAACTTTGCAAGCCCCACGGCACACCCACAACATTCATAGTGAAATTGGGCAGGGGAGGAGCAAAGTACAAACAAGCAAAAGCAGCCGGGAAAACTATTTGTTGAAATTGCAGCACTGGCTCAAGGGGCAAAAAAATTGTGTGTCTACAACTTCCCCAGTCCCACTAATGTTCACAAATGCCAGCCTCTAATAAAATAATCTATGCATCTCAACATTGTATTTCTTTGAATTTCAATAAAATTTAAAAAAATAAAAAAAAAAAAATTTTTTTTTTTTTTTTTTGGTGTCACCCCCTGGAGGGTGTCACCCGGGTGCGGCCCGCCCCCCCCGCCCCCCCCTAGTGACGCCACTGTCTCCCTCACACAGCCCCTTCTCACCCTCTCATACCCCCTCTCCCTCATGCACCCGCCCCCTCATAATCACTCCATACCCATGAAGCCTCCCTTTTTTTACACAGCTCCAATCTCACCCTCTCAGTCCACTCTTCCATGATACAGCCCCCCTTTCACCCTCACAGATACTTCCTCACACAAAGACCCTTCCTCACCTCTTTTCCCTCAGAGGCTTCCTCCTTACTCTTGCAGCCCCCTTTTCTCTCAAACAGCCTCATCCACACCCTCTCAGCAACTTTTATCTCAAACAGCTGCTTTTTTACTCTTTAAGCCTTTACCTCACCCACTCAGCTCACCTCTCCTTCATAAATCCCATTCCTCAATATCTTAGCCCCCACCTCAGTTATCCACTCACTCATAGACACACCCTTCCTTTCCACAATAACAAATAGCTTCTCCTTAACTTCTTAGCCCCCTCTCCCTCACACATAACCCTCTCATTATTTAGGCCTCCCTCTCCCTCACACATAACCCTCTCATTATTTAGGCCTCCCTCTCCCTCACATGGGGTTTCTCACCCTCTCAACCCCCTTTCCCTCATGTTCCCCTCCTCACACATTCCCTCTCACCCAAACACTTTCGCTTTACACCCTCAGCCTCCTCTTTCACACAGCTACAATCTAACCCTAACACACAGCCTCTCCTTACACCTTTATGCACCTTTCCTCTCAGCACCCTACTACCTCACACACAGTCCCCTCCTTACTCTTTTAGCCTCCCTCCCTGACAGATAACTATATCCTCACCCTCCCTCCCACACTCCCACTTAAAAGGCCACTAAACCCAAAATCTTTATTTCATGATTCAGATAGAGAATAGAAATTTAAACAACATTACAATTTACTTCCATTATTTATGTTGCTTCATTTTTTAAATATCCTTAGTTGAAGAAAAAGCAATGCACATGGTGAGCCAATCACACAAGGCTTCTATGTGCAGCAACCAATCAGCAGCTAGTGAGCATATCTAGATATGCTTTTCATCAAAGAATATCAAGAGAATAAAACAAATTAGATAATATAAGTAAATTAGAAAGATGTTTAAAATTGTATTCTCTTTCTAAATCATAAAAGAAAAAATGTGGGTGGCATGTCCCTTTAACCCTCAAAGTCGCCTCTTCACCCATTCAGCTTCCCTCACAAACAGCCCCCTCTTCGCCCTTTCAGCCTCCCTTCCTCACACACAGCCCACTCCTCACCCCCTTAGCAACAATCTACCTACCTTACACACACCTCCCCTCAGCCCTCCTCACCCTTTCCCTTACACAGTCTTCTCCTCATCCTCTTAGCCCACTTCTTTCTCACACAACCCCTTCCTCAACATCTTTCTCCATCACACAGCTCCCCCTTAACCTCTCAGCCAGCCCTCCCCTCCCTTACACACAGCCCTTCCTTACCCTCTCTCCCTCACATACAGCTCCCCCTTACCCTCTCAGCCCTCCCCTCCCTCACACACAGCCCTTCCTTACCCTCTCTCCCTCACATAGAGTTCCCCCTTACCGTCTAAGCTCTCCTTTCCCTCACTCACTGCCCCTTCCTCACCCTCTCATGCCTCCTCCCTCTCGCACACAGCTCCCAATCCTGACGAACCCTTCTCACCCTCAGTGCGCACGGTTCAGACAACAGGTAGCTCACTTTATCTGCTATGAGGCCTCCTGTGTCAGACACAGCCGATACTCACATCAGCCCTACGCTCCCAACCTGGGCCACTCCGGTACTGGGCCCCTCCCACTTCCATCCAGGGCTGCTCCTGTGCTTGGCCCCTCCCACACCAATCCAGGGCTGCACCTCTCCTGGGCCCTCGCGCTTCCATCCTGCACCACTCCTGGGCTGCTCCCATCAGGGGCCCCTGCCGCTCCTCTCCTGGACCCTGTCGCTCCCATCCTGGGCCACTTCTGTCCTGGGTATCCCTCTCCTGGGCTCTCTTGGTTCCTCCTCGAGTTCCAGTGCTTCTCCAACAGAGTAGTGGCAGGACTCCGGGGTCTGGTCGCACCTGCAACCCTGGAAGTTCCGCCACTGGGAGGGAAAGATAGGGAGGGTAAGCCTAGAGCTGAACTAGTCTGACAGTTCATGTTACAAGCCATGTGCAACTCCTCAGCCTCACAACCGGAAAGCAAACTACTGTCTGTCTTAAACACACACACACATAGTCCTAGCTGTCCCCCCTGGATCTACCAGTGGGTACAGTGAGACTGCATAAACATAGTTGGTACAGTGAGATTGCATATACCTGTACATGGTTGGTACAGTGAGATTGTATAAACATGGTTGGTACAGTGAGATTGTATAAACATGGTTTGTACAGTGAGATTGTATAAATGTGGTTGGTACAGTGAGATTGTATAAACATGGTTTGTACAGTGAGATTGTATAAATGTGGTTGGTACAGTGAGATTGTATAAACATGGTTTGTACAGTGAGATTGTATAAATGTGGTTGGTACAGTGAGATTGTATAAATGTGGTTGGTACAGTGAGATTGTATAAATGTGGTTGGTACAGTGAGATTGCATAAACATGGTTGGCACAATGAAATTGTATAAATGTGGTTGGTACAGTGATATTGTATAAATGTGATGGGTACAGTGAAATTGTATAAATATGCTTGGTACAGTGAGATATTATAAATGTGGTTGGTACAGTGATATTGTATGAATACGGTTGGTACAGTGAGTTTGTATAAATGTTGTTGGTACAGTGAGATTGTATAAATATGCTTGGTACAGTGAGATATTATAAATGTGGTGGGTACAGTGAGATTGTATGAATATGGTTGGTACAGTGAGTTTGTATAAATATGGTTGGTACAGTGAGATATTATAAATGTAGTTGGTACAGTGAGATTGTATGAATATGGTTGGTACAGTGAGTTTGTATAAATATGGTTGGTACAGTGAGATATTATAAATGTGGTATTTAGGCCTCCCTTTCCCTCACACATAACCCTCTCATTATTTAGGCCTCCCTCTCCCTCACACATAACCCTCTCATTATTTAGGCCTCCCTTTCCCTCACACATAACCCTCTCATTATTTAGGCCTCCCTTTCCCTCACACATAACCCTCTCATTATTTAGGACTCCCTCTCCCTCACATGGGGCTTCTCACCCTCTCAACCCCCTTTCCCTCATGTTCCCCTCCTCACACATTCCCTCTCACCCAAACACTTTCGCTTTACACCCTCAGCCTCCTCTTTCACACAGCTACAATCTAACCCTAACACACAGCCTCTCCTTACACCTTTATGCACCTTTCCTCTCAGCACCCTACTACCTCACACACAGTCCCCTCCTTACTCTTTTAGCCTCCCTCCCTGACAGATAACTATATCCTCACCCTCCCTCCCACACTCCCACTTAAAGGGCCACTAAACCCAAAATGTTTATTTCATGATTCAGATAGAGAATAGAAATGTAAACAACATTACAATTTACTTCCATTATTTATGTTGCTTCATTTTTTAAATATCCTTAGTTGAAGAAAAAGCAATGCACATGGTGAGCCAATCACACAAGGCTTCTATGTGCAGCAACCAATCAGCAGCTAGTGAGCATATCTAGATATGCTTTTCATCAAAGAATATCAAGAGAATAAAACAAATTAGATAATATAAGTAAATTAGAAAGATGTTTAAAAATTGTATTCTCTTTCTAAATCATAAAAGAAAAAATGTGGGTGGCATGTCCCTTTAACCCTCAAAGTCGCCTCTTCACCCATTCAGCTTCCCTCACAAACAGCCCCCTCTTCGCCCTTTCAGCCTCCCTTCCTCACACACAGCCCACTCCTCACCCCCTTAGCAACAATCTACCTACCTTACACACACCTCCCCTCAGCCCTCCTCACCCTTTCCCTTACACAGTCTTCTCCTCATCCTCTTAGCCCACTTCTTTCTCACACAACCCCTTCCTCAACATCTTTCTCCATCACACAGCTCCCCCTTACCCTCTCAGCCAGCCCTCCCCTCCCTTACACACAGCCCTTCCTTACCCTCTCTCCCTCACATACAGCTCCCCCTTACCCTCTCAGCCCTCCCCTCCCTCACACACAGCCCTTCCTTACACTCGCTCCCTCACATACAGCTTCCCCTTACCCTCTCAGCCCTCCCCTCCCTCACACACAGCCCATCCTTACCCTCTCTCCCTCACATACAGCTCCCCCTTACCCTCTCAGCCCTCCCCTCCCTCACACACAGCCCTTCCTTACCCTCTCTCCCTCACATACAGTTCCCCCTTACCGTCTAAGCTCTCCTTTCCCTCACTCACTGCCCCTTCCTCACCCTCTCATGCCTCCTCCCTCTCGCACACAGCTCCCAATCCTGACGAACCCTTCTCACCCTCAGTACGCACGGTTCAGACAACAGGTAGCTCACTTTATCTGCTATGAGGCCTCCTGTGTCAGACACAGCCGATACTCACATCAGCCCTACGCTCCCAACCTGGGCCACTCCGGTACTGGGCCCCTCCCACTTCCATCCAGGGCTGCTCCTGTGCTTGGCCCCTCCCACACCAATCCAGGGCTGCACCTCTCCTGGGCCCTCGCGCTTCCATCCTGCACCACTCCTGGGCTGCTCCCATCAGGGGCCCCTGCCGCTCCTCTCCTGGACCCTGTCGCTCCCATCCTGGGCCACTTCTGTCCTGGGTATCCCTCTCCTGGGCTCTCTTGGTTCCTCCTCGAGTTCCAGTGCTTCTCCAACAGAGTAGTGGCAGGACTCCGGGGTCTGGTCGCACCTGCAACCCTGGAAGTTCCGCCACTGGGAGGGAAAGATAGGGAGGGTAAGCCTAGAGCTGAACTAGTCTGACAGCTCATGTTACAAGCCATGTGCAACTCCTCAGCCTCACAACCGGAAAGCAAACTACTGTCTGTCTTAAACACACACACACATAGTCCTAGCTGTCCCCCCTGGATCTACCAGTGGGTACAGTGAGACTGCATAAACATAGTTGGTACAGTGAGATTGCATATACCTGTACATGGTTGGTACAGTGAGATTGTATAAACATGGTTGGTACAGTGAGATTGTATAAACATGGTTTGTACAGTGAGATTGTATAAATGTGGTTGGTACAGTGAGATTTTATAAACATGGTTTGTACAGTGAGATTGTATAAATGTGGTTGGTACAGTGAGATTGTATAAATGTGGTTGGTACAGTGAGATTGCATAAACATGGTTGGTACAATGAAATTGTATAAATGTGGCTGGTACAGTGATATTGTATAAATGTGATGGGTACAGTGAAATTGTATAAATATGCTTGGTACAGTGAGATATTATAAATGTGGTTGGTACAGTGATATTGTATGAATACGGTTGGTACAGTGAGTTTGTATAAATGTTGTTGGTACAGTGAGATTGTATAAATATGCTTGGTACAGTGAGATATTATAAATGTAGTTGGTACAGTGAGATTGTATGAATATGGTTGGTACAGTGAGTTTGTATAAATATGGTTGGTACAGTGAGATATTATAAATGTGGTTGGTACAGTGAGATTGTATGAATACGGTTGGTATAGTGAGTTTGTACAAATGTGGTTGGTACAGTGAGATTGTATGAATATGGTTGGTACAGTGAGTTTGTATAAATATGGTTGGTACAGTGAGATATTATAAATGTGGTTGGTACAGTGAGATTGTATGAATACGGTTGGTACAGTGAGTTTGTACAAATGTGGTTGGTACAGTGAGATTGTATAAATATGGTTGGTACAGTGAGTTTGTATAAATGTTGTTGGTACAGTGAGATTGTATAAATATGCTTGGTACAGTGAGATATTATAAATGTGGTTGGTACAGTGAGATTGTATGAATATGGTTGGTACAGTGAGTTTGTATAAATATGGTTGGTACAGTGAGATATTATAAATGTGGTTGGTACAGTGAGATTGTATGAATACGGTTGGTACAGTGAGTTTGTACAAATGTGGTTGGTACAGTGAGATTGTATAAATATGGTTGGTACAGTGAGTTTGTATAAATGTTGTTGGTACAGTGAGATTGTATAAATATGCTTGGTACAGTGAGATATTATAAATGTGGTTGGTACAGTGAGATTGTATGAATATGGTTGGTACAGTGAGTTTGTATAAATATGGTTGGTACAATGAGATATTATAAATGTGGTTGGTACAGTGAGATTGTATGAATACGGTTGGTACAGTGAGATTGTATAAATATGGTTGGTACAGTGAGATTGTATAAACATGGCTTGTACAGTGAGATTGTATAAACATGGTTTGTACAGTGAGATTGTATAAATGTGGTTGGTACAGTGAGATTGTATAAATGTGGTTTGTACAGTGAGATTGTATAAATGTGGTTGATACAGTGAGATTGTAGAAATGTGGTTGGTACAGTGAGATTGTAGAAATGTGGTTGGTACAGTGAGATTGCATAAACATGGTTGGCACAATGAAATTGTATAAATGTGGTTGGTACAGTGATATTGTATAAATGTGATGGGTACAGTGAAATTGTATAAATATGCTTGGTACAGTGAGATATTATAAATGTGGTTGGTACAGTGAGATTGTATGAATACGGTTGGTACAGTGAGTTTGTATAAATATGCTTGGTACAGTGAGATATTATAAATGTGGTTGGTACAGTGAGATTGTATGAATATGGTTGGTACAGTGAGTTTGTATAAATATGGTTGGTACAGTGTGATTGTATAAATATGCTTAGTAGAGTGAGATATTATAAATGTGGTTGGTACAGTGAGATTGTATGAATACGGTTGGTACAGTGAGTTTGTACAAATGTGGTTGGTACAGTGAGATTGTATAAATATGGTTGGTACAGTGAGATTGTATAAATATGGTTGGTACAGTGAGATATTATAAATGTGGTTGGTACAGTGAGTTTGTATAAATGTGGTTGGTACAGTGAGATTGTATAAATGTGGTAAAGCATGTTACTTTAACTTTAATAAACAAGACAGCAATCTTAAAGTGTTGGATGGTCTGAGATCTTTATTGTCCTCCAATCAAACAAATAAAAAGAAAAAAAAAAGAAAGAGAAAAAAAAAAGAAAAATATCACACAGCCCCCAATCTGCCCCTTGAAAAAAAAAAAAACATAAAATATATAAAAGCAGACATTTTAGGCAAACAGGAAAAAGATAAAAATAAAAATGGGCATTTACATCAAAAAGTCATAATAGAAGGTGGTAGCAGATGAAAACAGACAGACATACATATTTAACTCCTTCGTTCCCAGTGTGAAACCTGCACAAGCGCTGACTGGTTCAGAAAGGGTTAAAAAGCAGGCACAATAAAAGACATTAGAAGCTTGCATTGCAAGGCTGCAGCCATATTGGTACAGTAAGTTCCAGCATGCATTGTATGTAAATTCGGCTACTCAGTAGCCCTACTAAATCATATGCTACGGAGGAAGATTATTGAGACAGGATACTCTCTCTCTATGAGGCACCTTAATTAAAAAAACATTTGCATAACCTTCTTCTGTTATTACGTTGGTTTTACCCTGTCCATAAAAGGAAAGGATAAATGATTGGTGGGTTTGTAGATTGTGCACAGTGATACAGGGTCAGGAAGGTTAATTTGCGCAAATACAATTGTATTAAGATCCACTCCTCAGTCTTTCTGTTAATGTCCGAGACGGCTCTGCCTTCTTAAAACATTTCCTTTACATAGTCTTGTTATATAAAATACTCAACCTACATTTTCCATTCCGTGCTTTCCTGAGAGATCTTCCAGAACATTTGTACGGCCGGCAGAGAATAACACCGTTACATTTTGCTTCTTGAAGACCAACAAACAAACAAAAAGATAATAAAAAATATAGTGCTAAATTTTACATGGAAAAAACTAAATTGGCCAGTTTATCTGACCTACAAAATAAGCCTTATAGAGAGACAGCCAGTTCAACTCTTCCTCTTTTGATCATACATAATATAATCTAATTTATCTCTGTTTTATTCTGTATTAAAAAATAAATAACATGCTTTGTTAAAAAGTTCTGTATCGCCTTCGCCCCCTCCTCACCCCCGAGCTTTGCAGACTGGGTGCAGGGCAGGAGTTGGGTTACCAGTGGAGAATCTATTACTACTGTTTATAATGATATCCCTGCTCCTGCAGTGCCTTATTGCCATTATAGGTGCAGGTGAAATAATTTAAAGCTTTAAATACAGAGGTATTAAACCTTGTTGTGCCAGACCAGCCTGCAGCCTGTTGCTTGGCAATACACTGTAAAGAGCTCTGGCAACAATAGGACAAACAGGTCTCATTTAATGGTTGAAGTGAAAAAAAAAAAAAAAAAATTGTTTTCAATACTGAGCAAAAACTTTCCATTTTTGAGGGCTAGGCATGCACCAAGATTTTGCATGCGGAAGAAAATATGAATCTGGGACAAGCTCCAGACTATGAAAGAGATTTAAAAATATTCTGTGTTTTTTAACTAATTCTTTGCAATTGCTTATTATATATGTATTGATTTGATGAAAAAACTTGTATGAGAACGGTTTTTCCTTTCCCATAAAAAACAGGGAAAGCAAAGGCGGATGAAATATCCAAGAAACTTGCTGGAAAACAAAAATAGCAGCAGAAATACAGTTCCATTTTTCTTGTAAGCATATTGCGTCGTTAACCCCTTCGCTGCCAGACCTGGGAAATGAAGAGGTTAAGGAAGATTTGATGCCAACTGCACTAAAGCAAGTTCTGTGATTCCGGTGAAAGTTCAAGGACTGGATGGATATGAAAAGCAAGTCAAAATAGTATTAATCCAGTGTCTGTAGCTTTCCTAATGGTGAAAGGGTTAATGTGAGAGGAATCTGCTCGTCTCTGTAAGTTTGACCCGTTACAGCTTCTGGTCCAGCTGGCACTGCCGACTTCACCAGGCTGCATCCTCTTTGCTTGCTTGCACTACCCCTGTAGTGGAAAGTAGAAAATTAATAAAGTTAAGGAACACTTAAAGGGACATTCTACTCCAGAATTTTTATTGTTTAAAAAGATTCCTTTATTACCAATTCCCCAGTTTGGCATTACCAACACTGTTATATTAAAGGGACACAAAACCCAAATGAAACCCACATTTTTTCTTTCATGATTCAAATAGAGCATGCAATTTTAAGCAACTTTCTAATTTACTCCTATTATCAATTTGTCTTCGTTCTCTTGCTATCTTTATTTAAAAAGCAGTAATGTGATGCATAGGAGCCAGCCCATTTTTGGTTGAGAACCTGGGTTATGCTTGCTTATTGGTGGGTAAATGCAAGCCTCCAATAAGCAAGCACTATCCATAGTGCTGAACCTAAAATGGGCTGGCTGCTAAGATTTACATTCCTGCTTTTAAAATAAAGATAGTAAGAGAACGAAGAAAAATTGATAATAGGAGTAAATTAGAAAGTTGCTTAAAATTTCATTCTCTATCTGAATCATGAAAGAAAAAAATGTGGGTTCAGTGTCCCTTTTATTCTTTCTACTTCTGTGATTAACTTTTATCTAAACCTCTGCAAACTGCCCCCTTATTTTAGTTTTTTTGACAGACTTGCATTTTAGCCAATCAGTGCTGACTCCTAAGTAATACCACGCAACTGAGCACAATGTTATCTATATGGCACACATGAACAAGCGCAGTCTAGCTGTGACAAACTGTCAAAACGAGATAAGAAGCAGCTTACAAGGGCTTAGAAATTAGCATATGAGCCTACTTAGGTTTAGCTTTCAACAAGGAATATCATGATTCATGATTCAGATAGAGCATGCAAATAAAAAAAAACATTATTAAAACATGCACATTCTTTTTATATGCACACAATCCGAAGCACCAACTCCTACAAAGCATGTGCAAAAGTGCACAAGTGTTATTGCATCATCTTTTGATTATGCAGTTGTTGATTAATTATGCAAATCTATTATATTTAATAATCCTTTAGTAAACAGGTTCTATAGAGGAACATAGCAGCTGGAAAATTTTCTCACTAGGCATGTGAATTCGTATAATTTGTGATGATCCGAATAAGGAAGAAGGCGGCCGCTCGCAGCAGTCAGTTCTTTTCGGGGCCGGATTTCTTTTTGTGAAAGTGAAACCCACTTAGATCTGGATTTGCATAAATCCCAAATTATCCAAATGCACGTGCCTATTTTTCACTTTAGTACATAGAAACTTGAACAGTCAGGTTTAGAGGGTTGGATAATAAACTTAAAGGGGCAGTCTAAACCTTAATCATCTTAAAGTCTTACCTTAGATTAAAGGGACATAATACTCATATGCTAAATCACTTGAAACTGATGCAGTATAACTGTAAAAAGCTGACAGGAAAATATCACCTGAGCATCTCTATGTAAAAAAGGAAGATATTTTACCTCACAATTTCCTCACCTCAGCAGAGTGAGTTCTGTGTAAAAAGTTATACTTACCTGCTCCCAGCTGCAGGTAAAAAAAATAAAAAAAATGAAGAAATGAACAGCAGCCAATCAGCATCAGCATCATGAACTTTTACTGTGATCTCATGAGATTTGACTTGACTCTCATGAGATTTCATAGTAAGCTTCCTTTACCTGATTGGTGAAATAATATGAGAGTGCACGATGCTCATCCCATCAGATGTCCCAGGACAGACATACTAAAATGCTGCTTAGAAATCCTTTACAATGGGAGGTGGCTACTGAGGAACTTTTGAGGTAAAATATCTTTCTTTTTTACATAGAGATGTTCAGGAGATATTTTCTAGTCAGCTTTTTACAGCTATGCTGCATCACTTTCAAGTGTTTAAACATTTGGGTATTATGGCCCTTTAAGCTGCAAATATCCTCCTGCACCTTTTCTATATCATGCAGCAGTAACAGTAAAAAAGTTATATTAAAATTATTATTGTTTCTGGCCAGTTTGAAATGGCCGCCAAGCTCTGCCCACTGATGACATCACAATCAAGGCTGCATCTATGCTCTCTGCTGAATAGCATTGACAGTCTGTTCAATCCAACTATTGAGCCTTTTGTGATTGGATGCCATATGCAGCCCAGATCATGATGTCACCAGTGAGCTGAGCTTGGCACCCTTTTCAAACTGGCCATAAACACTATTCATTTTAAAATAACTTTTTTTTACTGTTCCTGCTGCATAATATAGAAAAGGTGCAGGAGGCTATTTGCAGCTTAATCTAAGGTAAGGCTTTAAGATGACTATAGTGTAGACTGTCCCTTTAACACATTATATAAAATTAAGATGGTCTTTAGACAAATCTTTATTTGCTAGTGGTATGAACATTGATTAGATAAGATTTACCTACACATTCAAGAATGGTGCAAAAAAAATTGGAGAACCCAATTAAAAAAAATCTGTTCAGTTCACATAATATGCAATGTATCTATTTTATTAAGTTTGGCGAACGAACTTCACAGAATAGCATATGCCTAGATTATGAGTTTTGCGCTATAGAGGGTGCAAAACGAACGCAAAAAAAGTTGCATTATTTCACCCTCCATAGCGGTGCTATTACAAGTTTCTGAAAAGCCTCCTTGTGCGTGCAATATGGTGGCGATAAGATCCATACAGCACAAAATCCAAGGGCTGAGAATACGTGCTTGTGCACGCTTTCCCCATAGACATCAATGGGGAGAAGGTGTTAGAAAAAAATCTAACACCTGAAGTGCGGAATGGCGATCGCTGTAACGCAACCCCATTGATGTCTATGGGGAAAAAAAAGTTAAGTTTAAACCTAACACCCTAACATAAACTCCAAGTCTAAACACCCCTAATCTGCTGCCCCCGACATTGCCGACACTAATAAAAGCTATTAACCCATATTCTGCTGCCACTAATAAAAGTTATTAACCTATTAACCCATAAACCGCCAGTCCCCCACATCGCAAAAAACAAAATTAAACTATTAACCCCTAAACCTAACAACCCCCTAACTTTATATTAAAATTACAATATCCCTATCTTAAAATAAATAAAAACTTACCTGTGAAATTAAAAAAACCTAAGTTTAAACTAACAATTAACGTAACATAATTATTATACTAAACTATTATACTAAAATTAAAATAACTACCAATTAAAAAAGCTAACTTACACATTAAAAAAACTTAACACTACTAAAACAATTTAAGTCTAAAATTACAAAAAATAAAAAATACTAAATTACGAAAAATAACAAACACTAAATTATGAAAAATAACAAATGAAATTATGAAAAATAAAAACAATTACACCTAATCTAATAGCCCTATAAAAATAACCCCCCCAAAATAAAAACACCCCCTAGCCTACAATAAACACCCAAAAAAAAGTAAAAAAAACCCCTAACACTAACCTCCGAAGATCCACTCACAGTTTCTGAAGTCCAAACATCCATCCTCATCCAGGCGGTGAGAAGTCTTCATCCAGGCGGCATCTTCTAGCTTCATCCAGGCGGCATCTTCTATCTTCATCCAGGCGGCATCTTTTATCTTCATCCCGGCAGCACGGTGCGGATCCATCCTTGAAGACATCCGGCGCGGAGCGTCCTCTTCATACGGTCACCGCCATACACTGGATCTTCAATGCAAGGGAGCCTTTTTAAAATGGTGTCTCTTGCATTCCTATTGGCTGATTTGATTCTTAAAATTCAAATCAGCCAATAGGATGAGAGCTACTGAAATCCTATTGGCTGTTCAAATCAGCCAATAGGATCAGAGCTACTGAAATTCTATTGGCTGATTTGAATTGGCTGATTGCCATTTCAGGGCAATGTAAAAGAGCTGAATGCCCTTTTAAGTGCAATGCCCATACAAATGCCCTTTTCAGGGCAATGGGTAGCTTAGGTTTTTGTTAGAGTTAGTTTTTTTTATTTTGGGGGGTTGGGTTGGGTGGTGGGTTTTACTGTTGGGGGGTCTTTGTATTTTTTTCAAGGTAAAAGAGCTGATTTCTTTAGGGCAATACCCTACAAAAGGCCATTTTAAGGGCTATTAGTAGTTCATTGTAGGCTAGGGGGTGTTTTTATTTTGGGGGCTTTTATTTTTATAGGGCTATTAGATTAGGTGTAATTGTTTTTATTTTTGATAATTTTGTTTGTTATTTTTTGTAATTTAGTGTTTATTATTTTTTGTAATTTTAGACTTAAATTGTTTTAGCAGTGTTAGGTTTTTTTTAATGTGTAATTTAGTTTTTTTAATTGGTAGTTATTTTAATTTTAGTATAATAGTTTAGTATAATAGTTATGTTAGGTCAATTGTTAGTTTAAACTTAGGTTTTTTTAATTTCACAGGTAAGTTTTTATTTATTTTAATAAAGGGATATTGTAATTTTAATTTAAAGTTAGGGGGTGATAGGTTTAGGGGTTAATAGTTTAATTTATAAGTGGCGATGTGGGAGCGCTGGCGGTTTTGGAGTTAATAGGTTTATTTAGTAGTGGCGATGTGGGAGGCTGGTGGTTTAGGGGTTAATAGGTTTAGTTAGTGGCGGTGGTGTCGGGGAGCGGCGGAATAGGGGTTAATAACTTTATTATAGTGGCAGGGATGTGGGCGGGCTGCAGATTAGGGGTTAATAATTTTTAAATAGTGTTTGCGATGCGGGAAGGCCTCGGTTTAAGGGTTAATAGGTAGTTTATGGGTGTTAGTGTACATTGTAACACTTTAGTTATGAGTTTTGTGAAACATTTTTTGCTTTCAGATGGCGGTATGGATCGTGTTGGTATAGGCTGTAACGCAAGCATTTTAGCCTCACCGCACAACCTGTAATACCAGCGCTATGGAAATCCTACGCAAGAACGTCATTTTTTGAGTGCGGGATTGACTTTGCGTCACAGGCTAAAATGCTTGCGGTATAGCTACACCGACACTACTCATAATGGCTGCGTTACTGTTTTTACCCTGAAATGGACATTTTTTCAGCGTTAAAACCGTAACTCAAAACTCGTAATCTAGCCGATAAGGATTAGATAAATCATTCTCACTAGAGCTAAATTCTTAGTGAATCTACATAGCTGTATATAGAGAAGGTTGATCCTTATCTTTATATGAATGGAACAAACTAGTTCTGTGCTCAGAAAAAAAAAAGCATCAACAATTTTTTTTCTGTTGAATGGTCATTTACAAAAATTCATTATTCATACGACAGACAAAGATTGAACTAATCTGTACAAAATGTGTGCATTACACAAACAACAAATGAACGAATACAATTGTTATATGTTAAAGATAGAGAAACTTTATTAACAAATAAATGTACAAATGTTGTATTTGTTCATTTGTTTCATTTTGTTGATGAATGACTTACATTCAGATTACTCCAATGTTGTTATTTTTCTAACAAATAACTGTTACAAATAATTCCATATATGAAAAAACATCAGTGCTTCCCATCAATTACTATTACTAGTACTTTGTAATTAAAGGGACATAAAACCCAATTTACTTCTATTACCAAATGTTATTCATTTTCTTGTAATCTGTTGTTTAAAAGCAGGGATGTAATCTCACATGTCTGCAGCACTATATGGTAGCAGTTTTGCAAGAATGTTATGCATTAGAAAGAGCAATAGATGGCAGCACTATCTGTAGTGCTTAAAGGGATACTAACTCCTCATTTTTTCTTTCATGATTCAGATAGAGCATGCAATTTTAAGCAACTTTCTAATTTACTAGTATTATCAATTTTTCTTTGTTCTCATGTTATCTTGATTTGAAAAAGCAGTAATAAAAGGTTAGGAGCCGGCCCATTTTTTTAGTTCAGCACCTTGGTAGAGCTGCTGATTGGTTTGCTACATTTAGCCACAAATCAGCAAGTTCTACCCATGTGCTGAACAAAAAATGGTCTGGCTCTAAAACTTACAGTACTGCTTTTTCAAATCAAGATAGCATGAGAACAAAGAATAATTGATAATAGGAGTAAATTAGAAAGGTGCTTAAAATCTCATGCTCTATCTGAATCATGAAATAAAAAAATTGGGTTTAGTATCCCTTTAAAGCATGTGCACAGTACCTACCTAAGTCAAATCATATTTGATAATAGAAGTGGAAACTTTTTAAAATTGTATTCTCTATCTGAATAATGAAAGAAAATTTCCGGGTTTCATATCCCTTTAATTCCATCATACCATACAGAAGTTTCTGAGAAATGTTCTCGACTCAAGGATTTAACCGATTGACAATCATTGACAGAATATTAAAGCCTTAGCAATACAAATTTTCCACAAATCAATTCTTTCAGCCTATTTTTTTGGACAAAATACAACATTATTATAGTTAATCTTTAGAACATACCGTCAGCAATTTTCAAATTAAAGGGATAGTAAGCAAAAACATTTTTAAACCATGCATTAAAGTGCTTCTTCAAGCACAGTAACAATAGACTCTGCAATGTACATTATTATTATCAGGTATTTATGGCGCGCCAACAGATTCCGCATCATCATTTTGCTTTTTTTTTTTTTTTAATTTACCTATGAGGCTAATGTGTATCCTGCATACTTGAAAGGACACTGTATTCATTTTTTTCTATTATTCTTATAAAAGGGCAGTATATGCTGCAATAGAGGATACGTGTATTATAGCGAATGGAATACTTAGCATGTGTGCCAGTGTCTCTGTGAGCGCATTTGCAGTCAAGAGGCGCACAGTCCCTGTTTCCTAAGTGGTCAAACCTACTTTGTACAAATTTGTTTTTATTTTTATTTTAAATAAACTAAATTTTTAACTACACAAAGTGGTGCTGAGCATTCAGAAACCTGCGGGTTTAGTGCAGTTATACCTAGGGGGGTAGTTATCAAGCCGTCTACTTTTCTGGCTTCGCCGGCCCAATACGCCCGCCTTAGTTCGCCTCACATCGCCGCCGCGGACCTGAAAAAATACGCCTAAGTTATCAAATAAAGCTGTCAAAAAGCCGCGGGGCGATGAGCAGCGGACTGTGACAGTTATCACTCATCCGATCTCGCTGCCCTTCGGCTTTTTCCCAGCTTTATTGCTAGCCTGTCACTAAGCACTCACACTAAACTACACTGTTCTACCCCCTATACCGGCGCCCCCGGAGCCTCCCGCAACTCAATAAAGTTACTAACCCCTAAACCGCCGCTCCTAGACCCCGCCGCAACTCTTATAAATGTATTAACCCCTAAACCGCCGCTCCTAGACCCCGCCGCAACTCTTATAAATGTATTAACCCCTAAACCGCCGCTCCCGGACACCGCTGCCACCTACAGTATACCTAGTAACCCCTATCCTGCCCCCCCTACACCGTCGCCCTCTATTATAAAATTATTAACCCCTATCCTGCTGATCCCGCACCTCTCCGCAACTAAATAAATAGTTTAACCCCTAAACCGCCGCTCCCTGAACCCGCCGCAACCTATATTAAACCTATTAACCCCTATCCTGCCCCCCCTACACCATCGCCACCTATAATACATTTATTAACCCCTATCCTGCCCCCCACTACACCGCCGCCACTGTAATAAAATGATTAACCCCTAAACCTAAGTCTAACCCTAACCCTAACGCCCCCCTAATTTAAATATTAATTAAATAAATCTAAATAAATTAACTCTTATTAACTAAATGAATCCTATTTAAAACTGAATACTTACCTTTAAAATAAACCCTAATAGAGCTACAATATAAATAATAATTATATTCTAGCTATCTTATGATTTATTTTTATTTTACAGGTACCTTTCAATTTATTTTAACCAGGTACAATAGCTATTAAATAGTTATTAACTATTTAATAGCTACCTAGCTAAAATAAAGAGAAATTTACCTGTAAAATAAATCCTAACCTAAGTTATAATTACACCTAACACTACACTATACTTTAATAAATTATTCCTATTTAAAAATAAATACTTACCTGTAAAATAAACCCTAAGATAGCTACAATATAATTAATAATTATATTGTAGCTATCTTAGGATTTATATTTATTTTACAGGTAACTTTGTATTTATTTTAGCTAGTTAGAATAGTTATTAAATAGTTATTAACTATTTAATAACTACCTAGCTAAAAGAAATACAAAATTACCTGTAAAATAAATCCTAACCTAAGTTACAATTAAACCTAATACTACACTATCATTAAATTAATTAAACTACCTACAAATAACTACAATTAAATACAATTACATAAACTAACTAAAGTACAAAAAATAAAAAAAGCTAAGTTACAAAAAATAAAAAAATAAGTTACAAACATGTTAAAAATATTACAACAATTTTAAGCTACTTACTTACACCTAATCTAAGCCCCCTAATAAAATAACAAACCCCCCCA
Organism: Bombina bombina; assembly: GCF_027579735.1. NCBI lineage: Eukaryota > Metazoa > Chordata > Amphibia > Anura > Bombinatoridae > Bombina > Bombina bombina. Next base: position 264,445,138 of record NC_069506.1, on the reverse strand, counting down.
AAATAAAAAAATGCCCTACCCTATTCTAAATTAAATAAATTTCAAAGCTCTTTTACCTTACCAGCCCTTAAAAGGGCCATTTGTGGGGGCATGCCCCAAAGAAAACAGCTCTTTTGCCTGTAAAAGAAAAATACAACCCCCCCCCCCAACATTAAAACCCACCACCCACATACCCCTAATCTAACCCAAACCCCCCTTACAAAAACCTAACACTAATCCCCTGAAGATCATCCTACCTTTAGTTGTCTTCACTCAGCCGAGCCACTGATGGAACTGAAGAGGACATCCGGAGCGGAAGAAGTTAATCCTCCAAGCGGCGCTGAAGAAATCTTCCATCCGATGAAGTCATCATCCAGGCGGCGCTGAAGAAAAGTCTTAGATCCGGCCCATGTCATCTTCAAAGAGGCGCTGAAGAGGTCTTCTATCCGGGCGAAGTCATCTTCCAAGCTGGGTCTTGAATCTTCCTTCCGCCGACGCGGAACCACCTTCTTCACCGACGGACTACGACGAATGACGGCTCCTTTAAGGGACGTCATCCAAGATGGCGTCCCCTCAATTCCGATTGGCTGATAGGATTCTATCAGCCAATCGGAATTAAGGTAGGAAAAATCTGATTGGCTGATGGAATCAGCCAATCAGATTGAGCTCGCATTCTATTGGCTGTTCCGATCAGCCAATAGAATGCGAGCTCAATCTGATTGGCTGATTGGATCAGCCAATCGGATTGAACTTGAATCTGATTGGCTGATTCCATCAGCCAATCAGAATTTTCCTACCTTAATTCCGATTGGCTGATAGAATCCTATCAGCCAATCGGAATTGAGGGGACGCCATCTTGGATGACGTCCCTTAAAGGAGCCGTCATTCGTCGTAGTCCGTCGGTGAAGAAGGTGGTTCCGCGTCGGCGGAAGGAAGATTCAAGACCCGGCTTGGAAGATGACTTCGCCCGGATAGAAGACCTCTTCAGCGCCTCTTTGAAGATGACATCGGCCGGATCGAAGACTTTTCTTCAGCGCCGCTTGGAGGATTAACTTCTTCCGCTCCAGATGTCCTCTTCAGTTCCATCGGTGGCTCGGCTGAGTGAAGACAACTAAAGGTAGGATGATCTTCAGGGGATTAGTGTTAGGTTTTTGTAAGGGGGGTTTGGGTTAGATTAGGGGTATGTGGGTGGTGGGTTTTAATGTTGGGGGGGGGGTTGTATTTTTCTTTTACAGGCAAAAGAGCTGTTTTCTTTGGGGCATGCCCCCACAAATGGCCCTTTTAAGGCCTGGTAAGGTAAAAGAGCTTTGAAATTTATTTAATTTAGAATAGGGTAGGGCATTTTTTTATTTTAGATTAGGTGTAAGTAGCTTAAAATTGTTGTAATATTTTTAACATGTTTGTAACTTTTTTTTTATTTTTTGTAACTTAGCTTTTTTTATTTTTTGTACTTTAGTTAGTTTATGTAATTGTATTTAATTGTAGTTATTTGTAGGTAGTTTATTTAATTAATTTAATGATAGTGTAGTATTAGGTTTAATTGTAACTTAAGTTAGGATTTATTTTACAGGTAATTTTGTATTTCTTTTAGCTAGGTAGTTATTAAATAGTTAATAACTATTTAATAACTATTCTAACTAGCTAAAATAAATACAAAGTTACCTGTAAAATAAATATAAATCCTAAGATAGCTACAATATAATTATTAATTACATTGTAGCTATCTTAGGGTTTATTTTACAGGTAAGTATTTATTTTTAAATGGGATTAATTTATTAAAGTATAGTGTAGTGTTAGGTGTAATTGTAACTTAGGTTAGGATTTATTTAACAGGTACATTTCTCTTTATTTTAGCTAGGTAAGCTATTAAATAGTTAATAACTATTTAATAGCTATTGTACCTAGTTAAAATAAATTGAAAGGTACCTGTAAAATAAATATAAATCCTAAGATAGCTAGAATATAATTATTATTTATATTGTAGCTATATTAGGGTTTATTTTAAAGGTAAGTATTTAGTTTTAAACAGGATTCATTTAGTTAATAAGAGTTAATTTATTTAGATTTATTTAATTAATATTTAAGTTAGGGGGGCGTTAGGGTTAGGGTTAGACTTAGGTTTAGGGGTTAATAATTTTATTACAGTGGCGGCGGCGTAGTGGGGGGCAGGATAGGGGTTAATAAATTTATTATAGGTGGCGACGGTGTAGGGGGGGCAGATTAGGGGTTAATAAATGTATTATAGGTGGCAACGGTGTAGGGGGGGCAGATTAGGGGTTAATACATTTAATATAGGTTGCGGCGGGTTAAGGGAGCAGCGGTTTAGGGGTTAATACATTTATTATAGTTGCGGTGGGCTCCGGGAGCGGCGGTTTAGGGGTTAATATGTATAGAGTAGCTTGCGGTGGGCTCCGGGAGCGGCGGTTTAGGGGGTAATAACTTTATTTAGTTGCGGCGGTGTAGGGGGGGACAGATTAGTGGTGTTTAGACTCGGGGTACATGTTAGGGTGTTAGGTGTAGACAGCTCCCATAGAAATCAATGGGATGTCTGTCAGCAGCGAACTTGTACTTTCGCTATGGTCAGACTCCCATTGATTCCTATGGGATCCGCCGCCTCCAGGGGTGGCGGATTGAAAACCAGGTACGCTGGGCCGTAAAAGTGCCGAGCGTACCTGCTAGTGTTTTGATAACTAGCAAAAGTAGTGAGAATGTGCCGCACTTGTGTGCGGAACATCTGGAGTGACGTAAGAATCGATCTGTGTCGGACTGAGTCCGGCGGATCGATGCTTACGTCACAAAATTCTACTTTTGCCGGTCTCGAGCCTTTGATAACTAAGGCGTATCAGCCTCGCCACAAATACGATGCGGAATTCCAGCGTATTTGAGGTTGACGGCTTGATAACTAGGCCCCCTAGTGTTGAGTACAACTCTTCTAGACTAGGAATTTTGAGTTAATAACTATGCTTTAGTATCTTTTTAAAGTTGCTGGATACTGAGGAGACACATTATTGTTTCACTTCCATCATTGTCTACCCAAGAAGGTTTTTAAAGTGCCATAAAATATGTTGAGATCTGTGTATATCCTAAAAGGGCAAATTAAAGGGATACTAAACCCATTTTTTTAATTTTATGATTCAGATAGAGCATGCAATTGTAAAAAACTTTCTAATTTACTCCTATTATCAATTTTTCTTCGTTTTCTTGCTGTCTTTATTTAAAAAGTAGAAATATAAAGCTTAGGAGCCGCCCCGTTTTTGGTTCAGAACCTGGGTTATACTTGCTTATTGGTTTGCTAAATGTAGCTACCAATAAGCAAGCACTATTCAGAGTGCTGAACCTAACCTGTCTTCTAAGCTTTACATTCCTGCTTTTTAAATAAAGATAGCAAGAGAATGAAGAAAAATTGATAATAGGAGTAAATTAGAAATTTTCTTAAAATTGCATGCTCTATCTGGATCATGAACGGAAAAAAAATGGGTTTAGTATCCCTTTAAGTAAAAATAGTTTGCATAAAAAAATGTTTAAAAATTACTGGTATTTTAAAATAATTGTAAAAAATAAGCAAAATTAGTTACATAGCCATGCTGTCTGGAGTAGTCTGATCTACCCCCTATCAGTGTTTAGCATCAGAAACACAGGCATTGTATTTCAACTGAGTTCACAGCAGCTTATTTGATTCTATGCATGCCCCAGCATTGTTAAAGTCTTGCATTCTACCAAATCAAAGATATACATAGATACAAACATAGAAGGAAATGTGTGGGGGGAGTTAGAGTTGTAAAATTCGGAAACTTAAAAGAAAGGGTTAATGGCGAGGCACTGCAGTATAAATTTGCAGGTAAAATAATTAAAGTACATATTATATTTTGTCTCTATCCCACTTTGTTTTATGTCCATTTAACATCATTTTTTGGACACAGTGCAATGCTATATAAAAAAAAGCACACTATTAAAAACATAAGTCCTCCAGCTGCTGTATATAAAAACAACCTTTATTTACTCCACATGGGATCCACAAAGCTATTAGCAATCATTTGGACATAGCAGATGCCCTTAGTCATGACTTATTGCATATTAAGTTGTGCACATTTATTTATTTGTTTATAATTTATTTGATTCTGAATATAAATGTATTAACGATACATTAGATTTATGTTTCTGTTGGGAAAGATATGAGCCAAGATTTGTTATGATTTACATGGGATGGTGTGTGCCAGGCAAGTTTCCTTTTTGGAGTTTGCCCTCTTTCAAATTACTATTGCTTTCTAAGATGAGGAGAGTATCTTAGTTGCCTGTTAAAGGGACATCAAACTGGAACCTTTTTAACTTATTATTCCATTCTCTGAGTCCTTAACACAGCAGCCGCAGCACCTATGTGCAGTCCTGCCGTGCATGCGCAGTTACATTTGCAAGAGCACTGCACACAGACAATACGTTGTAGCAGAAGTGAGAAACGATTGGAAGCTGCCAGGGGGCTTTCTGGGGACAACTTCAGGCTGACTGATGGAAGTTGTAAGAAATGCTCGCCAATATAATGCCACACTTCTGCCCATACAAGCCTCTGCCCATACAAGCCTCTGCCCATACAAGCCTCTGTTGTTGCACATTGGGGGGGGGGGTAAAAACTATTTATTGGTGCTTTATTTGGATTTGATAGAAAACGTATAGAAGAGAGAAAAAACACAGAAAGAGATGTACAGGAAACAAGCAGGAGGAAAAGCTAAAACTTTATATAATTTATGAATAGTGGGGATTCAACACAAGAATTAGAAATAATTAATCTGTAATACAAATTTTATTAGATGTCAAGTGTCAGATTCATTTCCTCGAGTCCTGCTTAATGACTAGATATAATGTGCTGCAGATGAGAATCTCAGCAAGCAGATATTGTGCTGATAAAGCACGCTCTGCCTGTAATGGGAGTGCTGAGTGTGCTGATAAGAGATGCGCACTAAGTGCTGCTGTGCAGGGCAGATTCACTTACCATGTGCAACTGGAGACCGTTACTAAACCAGCCTGTACTTTCCCACCTCTTTATTTAACAGCAGCATTTTAAAAATTAAACCGGTGTATTTGCCCATCATTAATATAACAAGTGAAGAAAGGTTTACAGAATTCAGACATCTACGGTATCTCTCATCTGTGCATCACACCTAAGTGCTGTCTCATCTCTTTTCATTTTAATTTTCTCCTTCACTCTCTCTGGCTCTGTCTCAGAGGAGGTCTCTTTCTTTCTCACACTATAAATCTTTCTCTCATTTATCTTTCTTTTCTTTCCTTTCTTTCTTTTTCTCTTTCTTTCCTTTTCTCTTTCTTTCTTTCTTTCTTTCTTTCTTTCTTTCTTTCTTTCTTTCTCTCTTTCTCTCTCTCTCTCTTTCTTTCTCTCTCTCTCTTTCTCTCTTTCTTTCTCTCTCTTTCTCTTTTTCTTTCTCTCTTTTTCTCTCTCTTTTTTTCTCTCTCTCTCTTTTTTCTCTCTCTCTCTTTCTCTCTCTCTCTCTCTCTCTCTCTCTCTCTCTTTTTCTCTAAATTCTCCTTTCTCATCCTCTAAAGTGAAAAATGTAGGTTTAACAAGCATCGGATGCTGCAATCTACAGCCGAAGTTTCAGGTCGGCCTGAAACTTAAGTTAAAGTGAATGTAAACTTTCATGAATCAGTGCCTGGTTTTTAAGAATACTATTAAAAACAGGGGCACTTTCATTCATGAAACTTTACATTGCAGCTTTTTTGCTAAACTTTTTCTACTTTAAAGCCAGACAAGCGATTCCCCACCCGCGGCTGCTCTGTACTTACGCCAGCAATGAAGAATCCGGCTTCCTCCAATCATGGCTTCCCCTCCTAGAGCAAACATTTCCTGAAGCCACGTCGTGATTGGAGGAAGCCGGTTTCGTCATTGCTGTGCTAACTACAGCATGAGAAGCGCGGGGGATCGCTGGTCCGGCTTGGAAGAAGAAAAAGGTATTTTAACAAAACCGCTGCAATGTAAACTGAAATGAAAGTGCCCTGTTTTTAATAGTATTTTTAAAAACCGGCACTGATTCCTGAACATTTACATTCACTTTAAGAAGCAGCAGTCTTAAGACCCCGATCGGGATGATTGACACCCCCTGCCATCGGCTGATTTGTCGCGAATGTGTTGCGGGCGGTCGGGCGGACAGTCTAGTCTAAAAATGTTATTGTTTAAAAGATAGATAATCCCTTTATTACCCATTCCCCAGCTTTGCACAAGCAACACAGTTATATTAATACACTTTTTACCTCTGTGATTACCTTGTATCTAAGCCTCTGCAGACTGCCCCCTTATCTCAGTGCTATTTACAGCATTTTATCCAATCAGTGCTAACTCCACGGGAGTGAGCACAATGTTATCTATATGGCACACATGAACTAGCAGTATCTTGCTGTGAAAAGCCTGCAGGGGATTAGAAACAGGCAGAAATATAGATGTTTAAAGGTTATAAAGTATATTAATATAACAATATTGGTTGTGAAACGCTGGGGAATGGGTAATAAAGGCGTTATCTATCTTTTTAAACAATAAAACGTTTAGAGTAGAGTCCATTTCATTGCTATTCTTACTCTACCTACTCTTTAGCTCTGTCGCTCAGCAGGTCCCTTTTTCACTTTGCTACTTTTCATTTCTTTTATATTTTTTCATAAAAATGATTGAAGACTCTCCCATTTGGGTCTTTTCTGTGCCAGGTCAGATATACGCTGGCTCCTGTTAGTAAATACACACAGTGGGGCCTATCTATCAAGCTCTGAAAGGAGCATGACGGCCCGTGTTTCTGGCGAGTCTTCAGACTCGCCAGAAACAGCAGTTATGAAGCAGCGGTCACAAAGACCGCTGCTCCATAACCCTGGTGCAATGTTAAATGCGGAGAGCGTATTGCTCGCCGCATTCAGTGATGTCTTGTGGACCTGATCCGCACTGTCGGATCAGGTCCGCAAGACATTTCTTAAATAGGCTTCATAGTGTTCTAATAGGAAAAGTGGAAAACAAATGACATATATATCAATAGTATTTTTCTTTGATACATCTACAATTTTGTTTTTAAGAATCTATTTCCTTTTTCTGTGCTGAATAAACCCACTTCACATTGTCAGGCTAGTGTAATCCTGTCCATTATTATGTAATAAACTCTTTAAACAATGTCTATGGGGTCAATTTATTAATGTGCGAGCGGACATGATACGATGTAGCGTATCATGTCCGCTGCATATCGATAAACGCCGACAACATACTCTGTCGGCATTTATCATTGCACCAGCAGTTCTTGTGAACTGCTGGTGCAATACCGGCCCTGCAGACAGGGGGTGTCAATCAACCCGATCGTATTCGATCGCGTTGATTTCTGTCCGCCGCCTCAGAGCAGGCAGACAGGTTATGGAGCAGCGGTCTTTAGAGCCTGAAGGCTCTTGCCGGACACATGGGGCATAAAGCTTGTTAAATTGACCCCTATTTGTATACAGTTTGTATGCAGTTACCTTGTTTAATACCCTCCTTAAAGGGACATGAAACCCAAATTTTTTCTTTCATGATTTAGAAAGACCATACAATTCTAAACAACTTTCTAATTTACTTCTATTATCTATTTTGCTTCATTCTCTTGATATTCTTTGCTGAAAAGCATATCTAGATATGATTAGTAGCTGCTGATTGGTAGCTGCACATAGATGCCTCCTGTGATTGGTTCACTGTGTGCATTGCTATTTCTTCATTAAAATATATCTAAAGAATAAAGCAAATTAGGTAATGGAAGTAAATTGGAACGTTGTTTAAAATTATATTCTCTACCTTAATCATGAAAGAAAATGTTTGGGTATAGTGTCCCTTTAATTACAGTTATCCTGATTAGGTCGATTTTACTTCTATTCACTCACCTGGGCTGTCCGAGTCCCCGTCCAGAGCTCAGCCTATTCCTGCACTTGTACTCCCAGACAGTTGTCTTTGCTTTCTGTTGTTATTGCTAAATAATCCGAACTGTGCATAAAACAAAAAGGAGTTGCAGGTTAGGGTGCGGGTTATTGATAGAAACAGACATAAAATATTACAACCTGTGTGCAATTAACAGCAGCTGAGAAATTAAAGGGATGAACAAAAAGACCACTGGGTTGCAGTTACTAGCAAGACCATTTAAGGGATATGAAAATCATGATTCAGATAGAACATACAATTCAAAACAACTGTCTAATTTACTTCTGTTATCACATTTTCTTCATTCCTTTGGTATCTTTTGCTGAAAAGCAGGGATGTACATGTCGGGAGCACTATATGGCAGCAGTTTTGCAAGAATGTTATACATTTGCAAGAGCACTAGAGGGCAGCGCTATGTAGAGCGGAAATAAATGACAACAGTAAATTGGAAACTTTATGCTCTGAATCACTGGTGAGGCTAGCATGGGACCCTTGTTCTTGAGGCCAGAAGATAGGCATCTATGGAACATGGATAAAGATATGGCAGTCAGGCAAGCAGCTTTTGTTTATTTTCCATTTTACAGGGCATGTCCTTTAGGCATTGGGGTCCCAACGGTACCACAGGGGGCTGCAATGCAGGGGTGTGTAGAGGAAGTTCCTAGATTCCAGGGTGGTGAGAAATTCATTGTGTGCAGGGAAGTTTAGGGAGTTGAGGTTAATTCATTGATGGGCTGGCATTGTAAGGGTTAATACAACGGGAGAAAGTCAGGGAAAGGGCTTAAAATGCAGTTGGGATTAGTGGGGTAGTGGACGGCCTTATTCTAAAAACAGAGCACAATACATATTACTTGGTGTAGATAAGTTCTATATTTATTATTAGCTTTTGAGTTGATAATTCTCCTTTTTACTGCAGTTTGCCCTAAGCATTAGACCAGTCACACTTACGCGTTTTCTAGGGCGGCCTCCTCTCCTGCCGCAGCGATTTTCCTGTAGCAATAAATCATCTCAACTATCAGCCAGATTGTTAGGACCACGATAAGGACGTACATCATGATTTCCGACACAATGGACGCAATGTCTCTGTTTGCTGGGTGTGGGGACACAAAGAGACAGTGTTAGTACGTGACTTATAGGATCATCAGAAAGGTAATATGATCAACAGATTCCTATTGGTGATACCAGATAACAACAACAAAACAATGCACTTTATAATAACATTATGACCGTGGCTAGTCTAGTTCTCTGCAGACTAAAGCCCAGATTGGCTCCTTCACATAAGGCAAATGGTGAGTGGTGTTTGACTATTGAAAAATAATTGCAGTAAAAAGGATGTTAATGTGTTTAAAAAATGTTAAAGGGACATGAAACCCAAAATGTTTCTTTCAAGATTCAGATAGAACATACAATTTTAAACAACTTTCCAATTTACTTATATTATCTAATTTGCTTAGTTCTCTTGATATTCTTTGTTTAAAGGCATACCTATGATATCCTTTGTTTAAAGGCCCGCTGCAGTAGAGTTACATATTTAACAAGTACATAAAAAAGACAATGCCATAGCACTTATTCTAAATTTCAAATAAGCAGTATTTTTTTTGGACAAATGTATTTTTATTCCCATTTCCAGCCCCCTGTATCATGTGACAGACATCAGCCAATCACAGACTAGTATACATATACCCTGTGAGCTTCTGCACATGCTCAGTAGGATCTTGTTCCCCAGAAAGTGTGAATATAAAAAGACTGTGCAAAATTTGATAATAGAAGTAAATTGGAAAGTGTCTTAAAACTGCATGCTCTATCTGAATCAGAAAAGTTTATTTTGACCTTGGCGTCCCTTTAAATGGCTTAAGAATGTGCTCAGCAAGCTTCCAGTAGTGCATTGCTGCTCCTTCAATAAAGGAAACCAAGAGAATAAAGCGAAATGGATACAGAAGTAGATTGGAAAGTTGTTTAGAAATGTATGCTTTATCTGAATGTCCCTTTAAGTCTTGGTTGATATGCCATTTTATAGCAACACAACAGAAATGTCTTGTAATTACAAGGTGTTTACTGTCCCTTTAAACTAAATGATTCTTCTCATACAGAATAAAGGGCAAATGTGGATGACCAGGGTCTGCGGTTCATAACTAGGGGTAGATTTATTAAATGTCGGACGGACATGATCTGCCAGACATCGCTAAATGCAGACAGCATATGCTGTCTGCATTAAACATTGCACAAGCATTTCTAGTGAAATACTTGTGCAATGCCGCCCCCTCCACATATGCGGCCAATCGGCTGCTAGCAGGGGGTGTCAATCATCCTGATTGTATCTGATTGGGATTATTGCTGTCCGCCACCTCAGAGAAGACCGCTGCTTCTTAACTTTTGTTTCCGGTGAAACAGTTGCATTCGCAGTTTAATAAATCGGCCCCCTAGTCTCTAATAATAACTAATATCTCAGTCACACATAGGATACATTTTTGTGAACTTCATGAAAGTTATTTAAAATAAGCAAATGTTAATGTGGCAGAAAGCGTTAGAGCATGTTTTTTTAAGACTATCAACCCTACACTACTCTGTGTTTAACCCCCACAAAGGGAGCACTGTTGGTCCTGAGCTGCAGCCGATCCAATGAGCAGCATTAGTTACACATCTGAGTCATGCGACTAGTGCTGCTGATTGGCTCAATGGTGCGATAGTAAAATATTCTTAACAAATTAGCGCGTCCTATTCTTACATTAAAATATCCCTTTAAAGTATATGGAACAAAACAATTCTGAAATTTAAATTAAAAATAAAGTGGATTTTTAATTAAAAATGAGCGGCGTGTGGCATTCATGTTTATGTATATCTTACAGTCATCCTTGTTAAAGAAGCAGTAAATACAGCAGATTTGCACAATAAACAAATACATGATAACAAGACAATGCAATAGCACTTAGGGGACGATTTTGAAAAGCCCTGAATTAACAAACCTTCAGGCTAGCCGAAAACAGGAGTTAAAGGGACACTAAACACAATTTTTTTATTTCATGATTCAGGCAGAGCTTGCAATTTTAAGCAACTTTCTAACTTACGCCTATTATCAATTTTTATTCGTTCTCTTGTTATCTTTATTTGAAAAAGAAGGCATCTAAGCTAAGGAGCCAGACAAATTCTGTTTTACTACCCTGGACAGCACTTGTTTATTGGTGCTGTCCAATCAGCAAGGTCAACCCAGGTTGTTCTTAAAAAATGGGCCTGCATCTAAACTTACATTCTTGCTTTTCAAATAAAGATAGAAATAGAATGAAGAAATTTTGATAATAGGAGTAAATTAGAAATTTGCTTAAAGGGACACTCAATCAAAATTAAACTGTCATGATTCAGAAAGAATGTGCCATTTTAAACAACTTTCCAATTTACTTCCATTAACTAAATGTGCACAGTCTTTTTATATTTAAACGTTTTTGAGTCACCAGCTCCTACTGAGCATGTGCAAGACTAAGTGTGTATGCATTTGTGAATGGCTGATGGCTGTCACATGGTACGTGTATGCATTTGTGATTGGCTGATGGCTGTCACATGGTACAGGGGGGAGTGGAAAAAGACATAACTTTTAAAATTGTCAGAAAAATATCTACTACTACTACTAGTTCAGACTAAGTGCTATTGCTTTGTCTTGTTAGCTTGCATTTGTTGATTATGCAAATCTATTGTGTTGACTGGTGCACGCTCTATCTGAATCATGAAAGATAAAATTTGGGTTCAGTATCCCTTTAAGAAGCAGCAGTCTTAAGACCACTGCTCCTTAACTCGTCCGCTGCCTCTGAGGTGAATCTGCAGGGACGGCATTGCACAAGCAGTTGACCAGAACTGCTTGTGCAATGATAAATGCCAACAGCGTATGCTGCCAGCATTTATCAATGTCTGGCGGACATGATTGCTACAGAGGATCATGTCCGCCAGACATTTGATAAATCGGCCCCTTAGACTGAACTTCAAATGAGTAGTAGATTTTTTTTTCAGACTTATTTCAAAGTTATGTCTATTTCCACTCCTCCTGTATAATGTGACAGCCAATAGCCAATCACAAATGCATATATACGTGTGTTCTGTTCATTCTTGCACTTGCTCAGTAGGTGCTGCGGCCTCAAAAAGTGTAAATATAAAAAGACTGTGCACATTTTGTTAATAGAAGTAAATTGGAAAGTTGTTTAAAATCACACGCTCTATCTGAATCATGAACGTTTAATTTTGACGAGTGTCCCTTTAAAGGGACATTGAACAGTAAATAAACTCTAGATAAAATGATGCATTCAAATCAAAGATTAGCCTGAATTATTATGTGCAGATGTATTTTTCAAAAGCTATATTTTTTAAAATATATAAGAAATAAGTGTAACGTTTCTCTAAAGTACTTATTATTTCTATAAAATTATTGGTTTAGCTTTGTTGAAACCTAGGTTTCCCCTTATCTAACTTTTCTGATCAGGTCAATAAAGGACAGATAAACTGTGCAAGTGTCTGTGTCGAATAAACTAATGTTTAAGTAATTTTATTTATTTATTAGGGTTTTAAGTCCCTTTAAGGTTGCTATCTTCCACACAACCATTGTTTGCACACTTAAATCTGTCCCAAATTGCAATCAGCAAACAATAGGATAACTAGGTTTCAATATGGTGGCTTCCACTACTTCTTAGAAACTCAAGGGGAATGGAGTTAAATTACAGGAAAAGGAGACAAAATAAATAATCAGATTGTATTGTTAAGTGATTTTACTACTTACAACACATAATAAAATGGACAGTAAACTCCTTCTGTTGCTGTAGAATAAAATATCAACCAAATCTAAACATTTTTAAAACAAATTAACATCCTTTTTACTGCAATTATTTTTCAATAGCCAAACTCCACCCACCATTTGCCTTATTTGTAGGAGCCAATATGGGCCTTAGTCTGCAGACATCAAGGCTAGTCACGATCATAATGTTATTATAAAGTGCATTGTTTTGTAGTTGTTATCTGATAATTAGAAAATAGTTAATTTTCAGAGCTACATAGCATGAAAAGGGGACAAAATAAATATTGAAAGTATATTGCACGTAACTAAACATTTTATATATAAAAAAAATCACAAGGACTTTAGTGTCCCTTTAAGAATTTTATATTACAATCTCTTTAAGTCTGGTGCAAATTATGGAGGGAAGATGGATTTGCTACTGTTCAAATACTTAAAGGGAAAGTCAAGTCCAGAAAAACCTTTAATGATTCAAATAGGGCATGTAATTTTAAACAACTTTCCAATTTACTTTTATCACCAATTTTGCTTTGTTTTCTTGGTATTTTTAGTTGAAAGCTAAACCTAGGAGGTTCATATGCTAATTTCTTAGACCTTGAAGGCTGCCTCTAAAATAATTTTGACAGTTTTTCACCACTAGAGGGCGTTAGTTCATGTGTTTCATATAGATAACATTGAGCTCATGCATGTGAATTTACCGAGAAGTGAGCACTGATTGGATAAACTGCATATCTGTCAAAAACACTGAAATAAGGAGGCAGTCTGCAGAGGCTTAGATACAAGATCATTAAAGCGGTAAAAAGTGTTGGGTTTTTTACCTCTACCAACCTAACAACCTAACTAACCTAACTGTGTTGGTTAGGCAAAACTGGGAAATGGGTAATTAAGGGATTACCTGTCTGTTAAAACAACAAAAATTCTGGTGTTGACTGTCCCTTTAATTTTTTCAAATTGACCCCTTGTTTTTACCTTTGTCGACCACTGTCACTTGGATGTATTTGGTGACGTTTGTGTTGTACAGATGGCTTTCAAACATGAGAGTGCGGTTGACTCTACACATATACTCTCCGCGGTGACTGTAGGTGACATTTGTGATGAAGATAGACATGTCCTGCAAGTCGACTGTATGTTTACTTCCATTCCATACCAGCTTATCCATGAAACGCTCATCAATGACCAAGCCACTCATGTCTTGATAAATGTATATCTGTAAAATAAAGGGAATACAGCTCAATAAGGAAATATATCCATGCAAGAAATATGTCCTATCAAATATGTATTAACCAGTCCCCAAATAGAGTCTCCGACGAGTAAACAGAGGAACAAGAGGTGTCCTGTTAGCGTTCAAAACAGAAGTCATAGGACTCTTTGTATGTCTTGGAGTCACATTTGACTCAAATCTGTCCTTCATTTCCCACATCCAATTGCTTTCTTCATCCTGCCGCAACCACCTACTCGATATCCCCAAAATGTGTCCGTTTCTGAGTGCTGAAACTACTAAACAGCTAATCCACTCCCTGGTAACTTCCCGACTTGACTACTGTAACAACCTACTAACTGGCCTTCCTCTCTCCCGCCTCTTCCCCTTCAATCCATCCTAAATGCATCTGCTAGGCTAATCGACCTCTCTCGATGCTCCGTTTCTGCTGCACCTCTCTGTGAGTCCCTTCACTAGTTCTCCATTCACAGCAGAGTTAAGCTACATACCTGTCCTCATTTATCAACAAATATAGTCCAGCCATGCCCTAAGATCTGACAATGACCTGCTCCTTGCATCTTCTACCATCATCTCCTCCCATGCTAGACTACAGGACTTCTCTCGTGCGGCACCAACCCTCTGGAACGCACTTCCTAGAGCTGTCAGACTTTCCCCTAACGTTCCCTAAAGACCTTTTTATTCAGGGAAGCTTATCACCCGACTCATTAACAAATGAACTTCACTTAACTAACAGTTGCCCTCATCTATCTCCTCACTAATATCCTTCTCACCTTTGCACTCCCCACCTCCTGTTTCCCATCCTCCTACCCATCTAGATTGTAAGTTCCCATGGGAATAGGGCCCTCAATTCCCTCTGTATTTGTCTGTAAAATTTTGTCTTTTATTGTATTGTTTCTCCATTGTACTTTTATCCTTGTACCCATGGGCAGTGCTGCAGAATCTGTTGGCGCTTTATAAATAAATAATAATAATAATATGCATGTTGTTGTAATGTGATATTGTTAGTGGGCTATTTATGATGTATATCAGTAGAAATGCGTTTGTGTGTCATTTTGTGACTGTGTAAAAACTAGTAGCAGTATGTGTGTGAAAAATTGATAATAGAAATAAATTAGAAAGTTATTTAAAGGGACACTAAACCCAACTTTTTTCTTTCATGATTCAGATAGAGCATGCAATTTTAAGCAACTTTCTAATTTACTCCTATTATAACTTTTTATTCGTTCTCCTGGTATCTTTATTTTAAAAAGCATGAATGTAAGTTTGGAAGCCAGCCCATTTTTTGTTCAGAACCCTGGGTAGCGCTTGATGATTGGTGGCTACATTTACTCACCAATCAGCAAGTGCTACACAGGTGCTGAACCAAAAATGGTCCAGCTCCTAAGCTTACATTTCTGCTTTTCAAATAAAGATACCAATAGAACAAAGAAAAAATTATAATAGGAGTAAATTTAAAAAGTTGCCTAAAATTGCATGCTCTATCTGATTCATTAAAGAAAAAATGAAGGTTTTATATCCTATATATATAAAGGTTGATCTAGACTTGTAAATGTTAAACATAGAAAAATAAGTTCTGGAGGCTAACCAAGTCTGTCTGCCCATATTTCCCTCTAAAGTGTACTTTAATTCTTCTTATATCTTTTTGCTGAATTTCTTCACCACCTTTACTAAAAAGTATATTACATGAACCAACCACTCTCTGTGTAAAAAAGTGCTTACACAAATTACTGACCTCAAACTTCATGACCCTTTATTCTGTTGTTGATATTTATGTGATATATGCTTAAAGATTAAATACCATACAGGGGCATGAAAACACCATTTGTATGATTCACATAGAGCATAAAATTACAAAAAAGTTTCAAGTTATTTCTTTTATCATATATTCTCATGGTATTCTTGTTTGGAGCACTTTATGGCAGCAGTTTTGCAAGAATAATTGTGTGCACTATAGGGCAGCACTGTTTGAACAATGTATAACACTGTAAAGTATTCCTGCAGAAGTGCTGCCTATAGTGTCCAGATACGTACATGCTCCTGAGCCTACCCACCTGCGTTTTAACAAAGGATACAAAAAATACAAATAAAAATGTATAAGTATTTTTTTTCTTTTTCAAATTGTACACTCTAACTGAATTATGGGTTTAATGTCTCTGACATACCTGAAGGTTTCTATCTTCTCTCCTCCAAGCTATACTTAAAAAAGTCATGGTGTCTGCTTATAAATGTTATTTTACACACAATATTCTCATTACTTATTATAAAAGGCATGTTCTAAACTGCAGAAAGAAATGTCATTTCAAAATAAATGTAAACAGCATATAAAAGCACAAAAGGGAAATGCTCTTATATGTTATTGTATTGTTGATTGTATATAACTATGTATTTAACTTCTGTAAAGGGGTTAAACACAAAAGATAAAATCAGCGCCAAAGCATCAATGTACTACTGGGAGCTAGCTGAACACATCTTGTGAGCAAATGACAAGAGGCATGTGTGTGTGAGCAAATGACAAGAGGCATGTGTGCGCAGACAGCAATAACCAGATAGCTCCCAGTATTAATTGAATATACTAGGGAATGCTTTTCAACAAAGGATAAGATAAAGTAAATTCGTTAAGAGAAGTAAATTAAAAAGTCTTATAAAATTGCACGCTCTATGTGATTTATAAAAGTTTCATTTTGATTTTCATGTCCCTGTAACAACCTTTTTTTATGGAGAAAAAAAGTTTTAACATGTTTAAATGTTACTCTTTAACGTTTCTTTGAGATGTGGCACAAAACAATAACAGTCAATCAATCATATTGTATAGAAAAGGTGCTTTATACAACACATTTAAGGCTTGATTACGAGTCGCTCCTGCGCTAACTCTGATTGGACTTTGGCTTTTTACACACGTCGTGTACCGCATATTACAAGTTAAAAAGTACAAAGTTTGCGCACAAGCGCTAACCCGACCTGTGCAAAAAGCCAAAGTCCAAATATTGTGACTGGGTTAATGTATTCTCCCATAGAATTCAATGGAGCAAGAAAAGTGGAAAAAATTAACACCCTTACGTGCAAACCCGATCGTGTTTCCTTAAAGGGACAGCATACTATAAGATTGTTTTTCCCTGAATGTGTTTCCAATCACTTTTTTTTTACCAGCTGCAGAGTATAAAATGTATGAGATTTGTTTTTTAAGGCTTATTTGTGTATATGAATTAGCTGATTTTGTGTTTTGAAGTCACAGCCTAATAAAATGGGTTGAGCTTGTAGGTATAATCAGATCTCATTACTTTATCACATTGTGTACATATACATGCTTCTTTATCTTATATCTGTCCATAAACCAATCACCAATACTTGGAGAGAACAATGTAAAAAACATAAATTATGCTTACCTGATAATTTCCTTTCCATCTGTATGAGGAGAGTCCACGGCTTCATTCCTTACTTGTGGGAAATACAGAACCTGGCCACCAGGAGGAGGCAAAGGCTTAAATATCCCCCCCTCCACTCTCCTCATCCCCCAGTCATTCTGCCGAGGGAACAAGGAACAGTAGGAGAAATATCAGGGTATAAATGGTGCCAAAAGAACAAAATAATTTTAGTCCGCCCAACGGAGAAAAACGGGCGGGAGCCGTGGACTCTCCTCATACAGATGGAAAGGAAATTATCAGGTAAGCATAATTTATGTTTTCCATCTTGATATGAGGAGAGTCCACGGCTTCATTCCTTACTTCTGGGAAACATATACCCAAGCTCTAGAGGACACTGAATGAACGGGAGGGTAAAAAGATAGGCGGACCCTATTTTAAAGGGCACCACAGCCTGCAAAACCTTGCTCCCAAAATCAGCTTCAGCCGAAGCCAAAAACGTAAATTATGAAAAATGTAAAAGAAAATATATGTAAGGAAGACCAGGCAGAATCCCTACAATTCTGATCGCTAAATGCCTGATTCTCAAACCCCAAGAGGGAGACACAGCTCTAGATGAATGAGCCTTAAGCCTCTGAGGAAGCTTGCGTCCTGCTGAATCTGTAAGCTAAGTGAACAAGCTCCTCCACCAATGACAAACAAGAAGTTTGACAAAAAAGTCCCTAGTAGCCTGAAGATAGAACTTCAAGGCCCAAACCACATCCAAGATGAAAGAACCTCTCCTTCGAAGGAGGAGGAGTAGGGCACACAGAAGGAACCACATTCTCATGATAGATGTTGTGATATGAGACAACCATAGGAAAAAAACTAATATAGAGAACAGTCCTAACCAAGTGAAAACTAGGAAAGGATCCCGACCCTGTAAGACAGCCAACTCAGAAACTCTGTGCGCTGAATCCATAACCAATATATAAAAAAAGAAAATCTTTCAAATAGAAAGATTCAACTACATGCATAAGCCCAAATGGAGCCATCTGCACAACTCTTAGAACAAGAAGTAAACCCCAGAAAGGAGTACTGAAACAAAACACAGGCCTGAACTAATCAAAACCTGAACAAAACTGACCTCTGGAACTTGTGAGCCTCTCAAGCAGAAAAATAGTTAGGGCTGAACTATCCCCTAAGGCAGCTACAGAGAGCTTGTTCCCCAGAACTTCCTGGAGAAAGAAAGGATATGCCAGGAGAGTCCCCACTCTACATACCATAAGAAGTAGGACTCTTATGATAGAAGCGACTATACCCCGGCCTATGAACTAAGCTGCCTAAATTCCGGAAGCAGGATACCTGAAACCCCAGATCCCAAGAAGGATCAGAACTAGGTTTACTTAAAATTAAGATTCCTAAGAACCGAAGGAAGGGATAACCTTACATTATCTAGCGAGAAAAGAACTGATAAGCTTTGCATCGATATCATAGAACCCAAGTGGGACGGGGAAACCCCTCCCCCTATTAGGGTATGCCCAACAGCGGATAAACTATCTCACAGAGAGAAAAAATACCGGGACAAAGACTCCAAAGGTCCCTAGTCTTCTCTGACCAGACAATTGTCCAGAAAGGAAAAACTATTTCCGTTCTCTAGGACCCCCTAGATCCATATGTTCCAGTATCAAGCACCCATCCAAGGTAAACCTAAACAGGTCCAGCCTGTTAACTAGGATAGATGGACCTTCTGTACCCAAACCTGAATCTAGAAGAAAATAAAATATTTTTCCCTAAGTAGAATGAAGGAAAACAGACCTAACTAGTATCCACAACAGGTCTTGCCTGTCATTTATGATACAACCAGTGTTCTCTCTAAGGCCAGTTTTGTGTGCAGCCCAGCAGTGAAACAGTTAACAAGAGAACCATACCTTGCCACCTGCATTGTGCAGTGTTTGCTAATTGCAGGGTGTGGTTACCTAATTAACTGTTTCACTGCTGGGCCGCACACAAAACTGGCCTTAGAGGGAA
Organism: Bombina bombina; assembly: GCF_027579735.1. Lineage (NCBI taxonomy): Eukaryota > Metazoa > Chordata > Amphibia > Anura > Bombinatoridae > Bombina > Bombina bombina. Next base: position 264,425,891 of record NC_069506.1, on the reverse strand, counting down.
CACTGGATACAACGTATCTTCCAGAACACTCCCGTGCTAAAAGGAAAACTTCTTAAGTTCTAGCAAAGCTAGAACAACTGAGACATTAAAATAATTAAGCTCTAAGGCTTAAAATGTCCTCTAAATATCAGAGGAACTATGACCCTGAGCAGAAAACTATACGTTTATAAAAAAAAACTCCAATCTCTCGACCATCAAAGTCGATAGGGTCAAAAATCCCATGCAACGAAACATCTTTCTCAGAAGAGTTTCTAAAAACAATCCAGAGCTCAAAAACAAAAGCTATCCGGTACGAACCGTAGGAAAAAGGCTGAAAAAGGAGAGTGAAAGCCAACACAGACCCTGCCTGTTATATGACACAATCCCCATAAAGCCTGGAACTGGGATTATAAATAAACGATAAAACAAAAGGAAATCAAGATGACAAGGAATATACCATCCTCCACTCGTCTAGTCATGATTGTTATCCGATTTAGAGAACAGATAGTCAACTGACGGAGCAGTCCTGGAAATCTGTAACATTGCCAAAACCTCTCTCAGAAGTAAACGCAGGCGTGTCAATCTAAATCTAAATGCTAAGCCCTCCTCAGATGGGGGACCTGAGTCAGCAGACTCCGACCCAGAAGGTTCTCCCTCTAAAACCTCAGAGGGAACCACATCCCCAGAGAACTGATCGGACACCAAATGGCCTCGGGCAGTAGAGCCTGGACTAACCCTTTGCTTATGTGTAGCAGGAATAGGTAACCTCGCTAAGGCTCAAGAGAAGGCTATGCAAAAGTGCCTAGTAACCTCTGGTGGAAACAAACTCCTTACAGGCGAAGGGGGGTCGGAACTTGGTAAAACTGCGTATGTAGGAACAGAATCAAGGGAACACACCTCACTGGGCAAAGAGTCCTCAGAGGCGGACGGCTCAGTGGTCTCTAACATCTAAACAATTGTTGATGAGAACATTCTATTGCGGAATATGTAACATAATTGAGCGGGCTGGATTACCCGGGCCTCCTCACAATATACACAGGTATCAAAATCTGTATCGGAGGGATCCCCCTCTAAAATTCCAGAATCCTCCATAACTTGTCTATAGAAAGGAAAAAAAACTGGCACCTTACACCCCCAATGGCAGGGGCACTCATCACCTCCTATGACCAAGACAGATAGAGAAAAAGAGTACTACCCCTCCATAAGGAACTACTCCAAAATCTTTTGACTCTCTGCCAACCTCCTGTGATGAAAGGCAAACAATGACTGGGGGATGAGGGGAGTGGGGGAGGTATTGAGCCTTTGGCTGGGGTGTCTTTGCCTCCTCCTGGTGGCCAGGTTCTTAATTCCCACAAGTAAGGAATGAAGCCATGGACTCTCCTCATATTAAGATGGAAATTAACTTTTTATTACCTTATCTCTTCTATAACCCACTGGGAGTGTAATTTCTTCGACTGGCTGTGTTAACACAGCTTGGCCTCAAAGCCAAAAACTTTTAGAATAGGTGGGGATACCACAGGCTAAATAAACTAATTCAAATGCCAATATAAGGTTAATGGAAATACTTGTGAACAATTGAATACACTCCAGCAGGTAAAGTGGAACATTGGGAACAAATTAAAGGGGAGAATTTTTTTGAGTAAACCTTTAAGTGCGTTAAACCGACATGAAATATTAATATTTCACATTCCAATGTTCTTCACATACCAGGGTATGTTCTATTTATTCATAAATACTGGATTGGGCCACCGGGATACTGGGAAAAATCCGGATGGGCTGGGCCATCAGGCCAGGGGTGGGTCAGGCCATCAGGCCAGGGGTGGGCCGGGCCGGTAGCTGCAGCATGTGGAGAGCAGAAGAGCAGGTAAGGGAGCGTAGCGGCCGCCCTGCTTTTTGAGCAGACACTCAGAGAGTAGCAGACTGAAGTCAAGCAGCTGCTCAGTGGCAGCGCTCAGCTGGCATAGGATGCGGCAGTGCCGCCGCTGCAGCTGCTCCCGCTTCAATGGCAATGATTGGCACATCACAGTCATTCACAAATTTGCATGATGCTAATTTGTGAGTGACTGTGATGTGCCAATCATTGAAAACTGCATCACTCCTGTTGCCTGAATACTCACTATGGGCGGGGGCGAACAATTACATCACGTGACCAAACACACAGTCACACACGCAACGAGGTAAGGGCTCCAGGAGGGAGCCGAGTTGAAGGCCACTGGCCACGTGGGACGGAAAGGTAGTCAGTGTTGTCACCTGTCATAGGGATCAGAACAAAAGAAAACTAACATACGGAATACTTCATACTTGAAAAGAAAGGTAGATTTAAAAATACTGTATTACTGAATGTTGCCTAGACTTATAATAAGCCCAATAAACTTGTTTATATGTATTACTGTGCATACATAGGCTTAGGCTATAATGCAGATACCCCAGACAAGGATAATACTGATTTTAGGGGAAAGCAAGAAGGGGCACAGACCAGTGGTAGCATGTATGTATTAATAATGGTAATAAAAACAATATAGTAATGCAATGCCACATATAAATCAACAGTTACAAATATACATCACCCTATAGTCTGCCCTATTATCCCCCTAAATCATTCATCAGTATTAGTGGTGTTTGTTTTGTCCTTTGTGAACTTGTCACATTATCTGCTTATGTGCTTCTGGCTTTTCAAGTTTCTTTTTAACTCCTTAATATATAATATATCTGACCTTATGCCAAGGGGTTACCAAACCCAGATATAAAAATGTAGCTATGCTTTTCATGTTTTACACTGAATACAAATTTTTGTACTCCTTGGGGTGTTGATGAAATAGTTGCCTGTATATATAAATATTTAACAACTTTTTGTAGAAAATGTGTCACTAAAGGACTTTTATGTATTTAATACATTTTTCTAAATTTATTTGGTATTTAAATACATACCTATTATTCTCAAACCTTATAATATAGGCGAAGGTACAGCGGTATAATTATATTAGTAAGACTGTATTCTTTTGTCTTTTTCTTTAGTTGTTACTAATATATATTTATATATATATATATATACTGTATATATACACACACACACATATATATATATATATATATATATATACTGTATATATACACACATATATATATATATATATATATATATATATATATATATATATATACTGTATATATACACACACATATATATATATATATATACATATATATATATATGCTGTATATATATATACTGTATATATATACACACACACACACACACATATATATATACTGTATATATACACACATATATATATATATACTGTATATATATATACTGTATATATACACACACACACATATATATATATATATATATATATATATATATATATATATATATATATATATATATACTGTATATATACACACACACAGAAATATATATATATATATTCTGTATATATACACAAACACATAAATATATATGTATATATATATATATATATATACTGTATATATAAGCACACACACACATAAATATATATATACTGTATATATACACACACATACAGTACTGTATATATATATATATATATATATATATATATATATATATATATATATAAAACACACACTATAATTTCTTAGCCTCAAATTCTAATTATTTACACCATACTTCTGGTTACTTAAAGGGATAGTAAACAGTACTCCTTTAGTAAAAATAAATATGTTCACTGCAGAATAGCTACTATTACATAACTTAAAGGGACACGAAACCCAAAATCTTTATTTCTTGATGTTGCTAGAACATTACATTTTAAACAACTTTACAGTTTATTTTTATTATAAAACTTGCTTCTTTCTCTTGGTATCATTTGTTATATTATACACAAAAAAAAACATGGGCTAGTTTCTATTAAGGTGGTAAACTGTGGAAACTGGTGGTAACTTAAAAAATCTCTATAGACGTTAATGGAGATAAATCATTATATCACCAGTTTCAACAATTTACCACTTCAGTGAAAAAAAGCCCCATATTGGGAGGAATATCCCAATTACCCACTGCGAAAAATCTGACATTGACATTCTATGGACGCGGCAAAATTTAGGGCTGTTCTACAAATTTTCCAGGGCTGCTTTTCATTCCCAGTCCGGCTCTGCACACACAAAGAAGACAGATACAAGGGGGGTGGAGAGCTAGAGATTTATTTTTGTTAATATTAAATACAAATTTCAAAAGCTAAACTGCACAAAAAAGCTTTGAAGTGACAAAAACTGCCAGAAGACCCACAGCAATACGTTAGAGATTAAAGGAACAGTGACAGTCAGACATTATTTCTTCCATAAATTAATGTTTAAATACCAGATGCTCAGGTCTTGAGTTCGACTAGAAAGTTAGTTGGATGGATAAATAACAGCTAATTAGTGGGAAACGCAAATGTAAGTTTCTCATACCTACCTGGAAAATATTAACGTCAAATAAAGCTTATTTTGAAATACTTTTTCAGGTATTATTAAGAAATCTGATTTATAATTTCTTATTCTGTGATTTAAATGTTTTAAAACAGTTATATTTTGCAATATAAATATGATGCAACAAAAACCCAGGGATTTATTTATTTTTGGTAGGTAAGTCCCTTCCATTATCTTCACCTGCCTCCTCTTTGATAAACACCTACTAATTTCACAAATATACCTTTCAAAACTGTGCAGCAGAACTCAAAACTGTTATATTGCACTCAGAGAAAAATCTATAACACAACCTATAGATTACCGTTAAACACAATGGCCCTTGATGCCCCTGTTTCCGTGCGAGCCTGAAGCCAGTTATGAAGCAGCGGTCTTAAGATCGCTGCTCCTTAACTAGTCCGTCTGCTCTGAGTGGTGGACAGCAATCAACCCGATCCTGTACGATCGGGTTGATTGACACCCCCTGCTAGCAGCTGATTAGCCGCAAATCTGCAGAGGGCGGTATTGCACAAGCAGTTCACCAGAACTGCTTGTGCAATGTTAAATGCCAACATCGTATGCTGTTGGCATTCAGCAATGTCTGTCGCTACAGCGTATCATGTCGGACAGACATTGATAATTCGGCCCCATCCTCTGTAAAATGCTTTATTTTTAAAAAGGGAAAACACATAATTTATATAAAAATGAAATCTTAGTGCATTGCTATAACAGTTTATCTGTACCTGGTAGATCTGCTGGATAACAGAGCTTTATTTGCAAGATCAGTTAAAGGTGAATGTGCCATAGAAAGCACTGCAGCTATCTAAGGAGCTTTTATTATATTTCTAGCTGACATGAGAATAAAGCAGTACTATATAATACTTTCTAACTGTGAGATGAAGTTATTAGTTTTGTTGGTATTTTGTAATTTATACAGCAAGGCATATAAGTTAGAAACTTGTTTTTTTAAATCTGCTCTCCTAAATATACAGCCATAGCTAAAATGCTAAATATGAAATAAACTATTTAATTGTGTACTTTATTGGAAATACTTAGGGTCAGTAAAGTCCAAATTAAACTTTCATGATTCAGATAGGGCATGTAACTTTCCAATTTACTTTTATTATCAAATTTGCTTTGTTCTTTTGGTATTTTTAGTTGAATATGCTAATTTCTAAGCTCTTGAAGGCCGCCTCTTATCTGAATACATTTGACAGTTTTTTACACAGAGGGCGTTAGTTCATGTGTACCTTATAGAAAACATTGTGCTCACTCCCGTGGAATTATTTACGAGTCAGCACTAATTGCCTGAAATGCAAGCCTGTCAAAATATCTGAGATAAGTAGAATGTCTGCAGAGGCTTAGATACACGGTAATCACAGAGGTAAAACAAGGTTCTTCTCACACCACTGCTGACTGAGTATCACGTCATTAGTGTGAGTTATGTTGACTCCATTTTGCACTATGCATTCTATTTGGCTCCTGCGTACGTTTTCTTGTGATTCATGGGTGCAATTATCTGTATTTCTCAGCCGTTGCAGAAATGTTCCCGATTAGTCTTCTACCTGTTGGACATCTGCTTGTCTCTGATCACTTTTTGCCAGCCTTGCAAATTTGCAAGTTGGATTCTGGTTTTGCTACTGTCTTCACTGTTTATGTGGCTTAACCCTTGGTTGTACTGACCTATGTCCTGTTTGTCCTCCTGTTTTGATAACCTCTTAAATCCCTCAGTGTATGAATATCTGCCTGGCTGACTGTCGGTCTTATCCATTCTAGTGAAGAGTAGTGACCTCTTCAACAGAAACTCTCAAGGTACTGAAACTTCCTTCTACTGTATCCATTGTGTGAGTCACTTCCTGAGTCTTGCCCAGGGGTTTCTGGGTGATTCTCACTCACCATTACAGTACCTGGGTCCACTTCCAGACTGGCACAAGTTTCAGTCCTGTATTATAGCCGTTGATTTAGCATCATAACATTGAATTTATCATGCACGTGCAAATACATAATCTTTATAACATAAGTAAAATATGTTGTATCCATCATTATATAAGAACAATCCACTATACAGACACAGAGGCTAGAAAATGAGCATATAAATATATTACTGCATTATTATGATTACATCCTAAATCTCCCAAAGCCAATACGCTTTTTAAGCTTGTGCTAACATATAAATGTAGCCACCTTGCATGGCTTTGTACCATATTTACAATGTTTTTGACCTTTTCTACAAGTTATATAACCTTACACAGATACAACATATCACATCATTAACCTGTATCTTAAAGGGATAGTAAAATTAAACTTTCATGAGTCAGATAGGGCATGTAATTGTAAACAACTTTCTAATTTACTTTAATCATCAAATTTGCTTTGTTCTATTGGTATTCTTAGTTGAAAGCTAAACCTAGGTAGGCTCATATGCTAATTTCTTAGCCCTTGAAGGCCACCTCTTATATGAATGTATTTGACAGGTTTTCACAGCTAGAAGGCATTAGTTAATGGGTGCCATTTAGGTAACATATTTAAGAGTCAGCACTAATTGCCTGAAATGCAAGTCTGACAAAAGATCTGAGATAAGGAGGCAGTCAGCAGAAGCGAAGATACAAGGTAATTACAGAGGTAAAAAGTATCGGCTAGATTACAAGTCTTGCGTTAGGCTTAAAAAGCAGTGTTGACCGGTCCCAACGCTGCATTTTAACGCCTGCTGGTATTACAAGTCTTGAAGGTACAGGTGTACCGCTCACTTTTTTGGCCAGACTTGGAAATACCGCAAATCCACTTACGTCAATTGCGTATCCTATTTTTTCAATGGGACTTGCATAGCGCCGGTATTACGAGTCTGACAAAAAGTGAGCGGTAGACCCTCTCCTGTCAAGACTGGTACCGCATTTTAAAGTCAGTAGTTAAGAGTTTTACACTACAACGCCGTAGCATAAAACTCTTAACTAAAGTGCTAAAAAGTACACTAACACCCATAAACTACCTATTAACCCCTAAACCGAGGCCTCCCCCCCCCCACATCGCAAACAGTAAAATAATTTTTTTAACCCCTAATCTGCCGAACCGGACATCGCCGCCACTATAATAAATATATTAACCCCTAAACCGCCGCACTCCCGCCTCGCAAACAGTTAAATATTATTAACCCCTAACCTGCCGTCCCTAACATCGCCGACACCTACCTACATTTATTAACCCCTAATCTGCCGCCCCCAACACTATACAAAAGTTATTAACCCCTAAATCTAAGTCTAACCCTAACCCCCCCTAACTTAAATATAATTTAAATAAATCTAAATAAAATTACTATCATTAACTAAATAATTCCTATCTAAAACTAAATACTAATAGTTACATTGTATCTAGCTTAGGGTTTATTTTTATTTTACAGGCAAGTTTGTATTTATTTTAACTAGGTAGAATAGTTACTAAATAGTTAGTAACTATTTAATAACTACCTAGCTAAAATAAATACAAAGTTACCTGTAAAATAAAACCTAACCTAAGTTACAATTACGCCTAACACTACACTATAATTAAATTAATTCCTTAAATTAAATACAATTATATAAAATTATCTAAAGTACAAAAAACCCCCTCACTAAATTACAGAAAATAATAAACAAATTACAAGATTTTTAAACTAATTACACATAATCTAATTCCCCTAACAAAATAAAGCCCCCCCAAAATAAAAAAGCCCTACCCTACACTAAATTACAAATAGCCCTTAAAAGGGCCTTTTGCAGGGCATTGCCCCAAAGTAATCAGCTCTCTTACCTGTGAAAAAAAAAAATTCAAATCCCCCCCAATATTAAAACCCACCACCCACACAACCAACCCTACTCTAAAACCCACCCAATACCCCCTTAAAAAAACCTAACACTAACCCCTTGAAGATCACCTTACCGGGAGAAGTCTTCACCCAACCGGGCCGAAGTCCTCAACGAAGCCGCGAGAAGTCTTCATCCAAGCCAGGCGAAGTGGTCCTCCAGACGGGCAGAAGTCTTCATCCAGACGGCATCTTCTATCTTCATCCATCCGGCGCGGAGCAGGTCCATCCTCTTCAATTGACGGTTGAGCAGGTCCATCCTCTTCAATTGACGGTTAACACAGAAGGAAGGTACTTTTAAGTGACGTCATCCAAGATGGCGTCCTTTCAATTCCGATTGGCTGATAGAATTCTATCAGCCAATCGGAATTAAGGTAGAAAAAATCCTATTGGCTGATCCAATCAGCCAATAGAATGCGAGCTCAATCCTATTGGCTGATTGGATCAGCCAATAGGATTGAACTTCAATCCTATTGGCTGATTGCATCAGCCAATAGGATTTTTTCTACCTTAATTCCGATTGGCTGATAGAATTCTATCAGCCAATCGGAATTAAGGTAGAAAAAATCCTATTGGCTGATGCAATCAGCCAATAGGATTGAAGTTCAATCCTATTGGCTGATCCAATCAGCCAATAGGATTGAGCTTGCATTCTATTGGCTGATTGGATCAGCCAATAGGATTTTTTCTACCTTAATTCCGATTGGCTGATAGAATTCTATCAGCCAATCGGAATTGAAGGGACGCCATCTTGGATGACTTCACTTAAAGGTACCTTCATTCTGTGTTAGCCGTCGGATATCTTGAAGATGGACCCGCTCTGCGCCAGATGGATGAAGATAGAAGATGCCGTTTGGATGAAGACTTCTGCCCGTCTGGAGGACCACTTCACCCGGCTTGGATGAAGACTTCTTCCGGCTTCGTTGAGGACTTCGGCCCGGTTGGGTGAAGACTTCTCCCGGTAAGGTGATCTTCAAGGGGTTAGTGTTAGGGTTTTTTAAGGGGGTATTGGGTGGGTTTTAGAGTAGGGTTGGTTGTGTGGGTGGTGGGTTTTAATGTTGGGGGGGATTTGTAAAATTTTTTACAGGTAAGAGAGCTGATTACTTTGGGGCAATGCCCCGCAAAAGGCCCTTTTAAGGGCTATTTGTAATTTAGTGTAGGGTAGGGCTTTTTTTTATTTTGGGGGGGCTTTTTTATTTTGCTAGGGGGATTAGATTAAGTGTAATTATAGTTTAAAAATCTTGTAATTTGTTTATTTTCTGTAATTTAGTGTTTGTTTGTTTTTTGTACTTTAGATAATTTTATTTAATTGTATTTAATTGTATTTAATTTAATTATACAAACTTGCCTGTAAAATAAAAAATAAACCCTAAGCTAGATACAATGTAACTATTAGTTATATTGTAGCTAGTTTAGGGTTTATTTTACAGGTAAGTATTTAGTTTTAAATAGGAATAATTTAGTTAATGATAGTAATTTTATTTAGATTTCTTTTAATTATGTTTAAGTTAGGGGGTGTTAGGTTTAGGGTCAGACTTAGGTATAGGGGTTAATAACTTCAATATAGTGGCGGCGACGTTGGGGGTGGCAGATTAGGGGTTAATAAATGTAGGTAGGTGGTGGCGACATAGGGGGCGGCAGATTAATGTAGGTGGCGGCGGTGTCCGGAGCGGCAGATTAGGGGTTAATAATATAATGTAGGTTGCGGCGATGTCGGGGGCGGCAGATTAGGAGTTAATAAGTGTAAGATTAGGGGTGTTTAGACTCGGGGTTCATGTTAGGGTGTTAGGTGTAGACATAAAATGTATTTCCCCATAGGAATCAATGGGGCTGCGTTAAGGAGCTTTACGCTGCTTTTTGGCAGGTGTTAGACTTTTTTAAGCCGGCTCTCCCACCGTTGATTCCTATGGGGAAATTGTGCACAAGGATGTTACACCAGCTCACCGCTAACATAAGCAGCGCTGGTATTGGAGTGCGGTAAGGAGCAGAATTTTGCTTAACGCTCACTTCTTGTCTGGGTTGTAAAAACCCGTAATACCAGCGCTGTCTGTAAGGGAGCGGTGAGCATAAACTGCTCGTTAGCACCGCACAGCCTGTAACGCAAAACTCGTAATCTAGGTGTATATTTCTATAACAGTGTTGGTTATGCAAAACTGGGGAATGGTAAATAAAGGGATCATCTATCTTTTTAAACAATAACATATTTGGTGTTTACTATCCCTTTAAGCAACTTCTATAATCTAATTTGTTTCATTCTCTTTGTATCCTTTGTTTAAACGCACACCTAGGTAGGCTCAGAAGCAGCAAGGCAATGCTGGGAGCTAGCTGCTGATTAGTGGCTGCCTATTGTGTCATAGGCTTACTTAATGTGTTCAGCTAGCTCCCAGTAGTGTATTGCTGCTCCTTCAACAAAGGATACCAAGAAAATAAAAGAGATTTAATAATATAAGTAATTTTGAAAGTTGTTTAAAAGTGTATGTTCTACCTGAATCATGAAAGAAAAATGTGTGGTTTCAAGTCCCTTTAATAAATGGGCACTCAGGTCGGATCGGGATGATTTCAATCAGCCACTTAAAAGGTGCTGGATAGGTTAAGGAGCAGCGGTTTTATGGAGCCCATGGCCTTTAGTGCCCATGGTTCATAATCACCTAAGGTAAAGCTCGCTCTCCAGTCACAATTTTAGCACAAAGCCAAAGGTGCACTAATAAAATAACTTATATAGATTTGTTCTTCACTCAGTAGAAGATGTTTATATACACACATATCTATATATATCTGTTAGATTGTAAGCGTGAGAGCCTCTCCAACTGTAGCTCACTGTGTACAACGGATTGTGCTCAATGTGCTCCTCTACGTTTGTTTGTTTGTTAATGTAAGTGTAGTAATGTACATTGTATAGTCTCACATAATGTCTCATTCTATTGCAGTGTAACCTTATAATGTAATGTACATTGTATAGTCTCACATAATGTCTCATTCTATTGCAGTGTACCCTTATAATGTAATGTACATTGTATAGTCTCACGTAATGTCTCATTCTATTGCAGTGTAACCTTATAATGTAATGTACATTGTACAGTCTCACGTAATGTCTCATTCTATTGCAGTGTACCCTTATAATGTAATGTACATTGTATAGTCTCACATAATGTCTCATTCTATTGCAGTGTACCCTTATAATGTAATGTACATTGTATAGTCTCACGTAATGTCTCATTCTATTGCAGTGTACCCTTATAATGTAATGTACATTGTATAGTCTCACATAATGTCTCATTCTATTGCAGTGTACCCTTATAATGTAATGTACATTGTATAGTCTCACATAAAGTCTTATTCTATTGCAGTGTACCCTTATAATGTAATGTACATTGTATAGTCTCACGTAATGTCTCACTCTATTGCAGTGTAACCTTATAATGTAATGTACATTGTAAAGTCTCACATAATGTCTCATTCTATTGCAGTGTACCCTTATAATGTAATGTACATTGTATAGTCTCACATAAAGTCTTATTCTATTGCAGTGTACCCTTATAATGTAATGTACATTGTACAGTCTCACGTAATGTCTCATTCTATTGCAGTGTAACCTTATAATGTAATGTACATTGTATAGTCTCACATAATGTCTCATTCTATTGCAGTGTACCCTTATAATGTAATGTACATTGTATAGTCTCACATAAAGTCTTATTCTATTGCAGTGTACCCTTATAATGTAATGTACATTGTATAGTCTCACGTAATGTCTCACTCTATTGCAGTGTAACCTTATAATGTAATGTACATTGTAAAGTCTCACATAATGTCTCATTCTATTGCAGTGTACCCTTATAATGTAATGTATATTGTATAGTCTCACATAATGTCTCATTCTATTGCAGTGTACCCTTATAATGTAATGTACATTGTATAGTCTCACATAATGTCTCACTCTATTGCAGTGTAACCTTATAATGTAATGTACATTGTAAAGTCTCACATAATGTCTCATTCTATTGCAGTGTACCCTTATAATGTAATGTATATTGTATAGTCTCACATAATGTCTCATTCTATTGCAGTGTACCCTTATAATGTAATGTACATTGTATAGTCTCACATAATGTCTCACTCTATTGCAGTGTAACCTTATAATGTAATGTACATTGTAAAGTCTCACATAATGTCTCATTCTATTGCAGTGTACCCTTATAATGTAATGTATATTGTATAGTCTCACATAATGTCTCATTATATTGCAGTGTACCCTTATAATGTAATGTACATTGTAAAGTCTCACATAATGTCTCATTCTATTGCAGTGTACCCTTATAATGTAATGTATATTGTATAGTCTCACATAATGTCTCATTCTATTGCAGTGTACCCTTATAATGTAATGTATATTGTATAGTCTCACATAATGTCTCACTCTATTGCAGTGTACCCTTATGATTGTAATGTACATTGTATAGTCTCACATAATGTCTCATTCTATTGCAGTGTACCCTTATAATGTAATGTACATTGTATAGTCTCACATAATGTCTCACTCTATTGCAGTGTAACCTTATAATGTAATGTACATTGTAAAGTCTCACATAATGTCTCATTCTATTGCAGTGTACCCTTATAATGTAATGTATATTGTATAGTCTCACATAATGTCTCATTCTATTGCAGTGTACCCTTATAATGTAATGTACATTGTATAGTCTCACATAATGTCTCACTCTATTGCAGTGTAACCTTATAATGTAATGTACATTGTAAAGTCTCACATAATGTCTCATTCTATTGCAGTGTACCCTTATAATGTAATGTATATTGTATAGTCTCACATAATGTCTCATTATATTGCAGTGTACCCTTATAATGTAATGTACATTGTAAAGTCTCACATAATGTCTCATTCTATTGCAGTGTACCCTTATAATGTAATGTATATTGTATAGTCTCACATAATGTCTCATTCTATTGCAGTGTACCCTTATAATGTAATGTATATTGTATAGTCTCACATAATGTCTCATTCTATTGCAGTGTACCCTTATAATGTAATGTATATTGTATAGTCTCACATAATGTCTCACTCTATTGCAGTGTACCCTTATGATTGTAATGTACATTGTATAGTCTCACACAATGTCTCATTATATTGCAGTGTACCCTTATAATGTAATGTACATTGTATAGTCTCACATAATGTCTCATTCTATTGCAGTGTAACCTTATAATGTAATGCACATTGTATAGTCTCACATAATGTCTCATTCTATTGCAGTGTACCCTTATGATTGTAATGTACATTGTATAGTCTCACATAATGTCTCATTCTATTGCAGTGTACCCTTATAATGTAATGTACATTGTATAGTCTCACATAATGTCTCATTCTATTGCAGTGTACCCTTATAATGTAATGTACATTGTATAGTCTCACATAAAGTCTCATTCTATTGCAGTGTACCCTTATAATGTAATGTACATTGTATAGTCTCACATAATGTCTCACTCTATTGCAGTGTACCCTTATAATGTAATGTACATTGTATAGTCTCACATAATGTCTCACTCTATTGCAGTGTACCCTTATCATTGTAATGTACATTGTATAGTCTCACATAATGTCGTATTCTATTGCAGTGTACCCTTATATTGTAATGTACATTGTATAGTCTCACATAATGTCTCATTCTATTGCAGTGTACCCTTATAATGTAATGTACATTGTATAGTCTCACATAATGTCTCATTCTATTGCAGTGTACCCTTATGATTGTAATGTACATTGTATAGTCTCACATAATGTCTCATTCTATTGCAGTGTACCCTTATAATGTAATGTACATTGTATAGTCTCACATAATGTCTCATTCTATTGCAGTGTACCCTTATGATTGTAATGTACATTGTATAGTCTCACATAAAGTCTCATTCTATTGCAGTGTACCCTTATGTTTGTAATGTACATTGTATAGTCTCACATAATGTCTCATTCTATTGCAGTGTAACCTTATAATGTAATGTACATTGTATAGTCTCACATAATGTCTCATTCTATTGCAGTGTACCCTTATAATGTAATGTACATTGTATAGTCTCACATAATGTCTTATTCTATTGCAGTGTACCCTTATAATGTAATGTACATTGTACAGTCTCACATAATGTCTTATTCTATTGCAGTGTACCCTTATAATGTAATGTACATTGTATAGTCTCACATAATGTCTTATTCTATTGCAGTGTAACCTTATAATGTAATGTACATTGTATAGTCTCACATAAAGTCTTGTTCTATTGCAGTGTACCCTTATAATGTAATGTACATTGTATAGTCTCACACAATGTCTCGTTCTATTGCAGTGTACCCTTATGATGTAACGTACATTGTATAGTCTCACATAAAGTCTTATTCTATTGCAGTGTACCCTTATAATGTAATGTACATTGTATAGTCTCACATAATGTCTTATTCTATTGCAGTGTACCCTTATAATGTAATGTACATTGTATAGTCTCACATAATGTCTCATTCTATTGCAGTGTACCCTTATGATTGTAATGTACATTGTATAGTCTCACATAAAGTCTCATTCTATTGCAGTGTACCCTTATGTTTGTAATGTACATTGTATAGTCTCACATAATGTCTCATTCTATTGCAGTGTAACCTTATAATGTAATGTACATTGTATAGTCTCACATAATGTCTTATTCTATTGCAGTGTACCCTTATAATGTAATGTACATTGTATAGTCTCACATAATGTCTTATTCTATTGCAGTGTACCCTTATAATGTAATGTACATTGTACAGTCTCACATAATGTCTTATTCTATTGCAGTGTACCCTTATAATGTAATGTACATTGTATAGTCTCACATAATGTCTTATTCTATTGCAGTGTAACCTTATAATGTAATGTACATTGTATAGTCTCACATAAAGTCTTGTTCTATTGCAGTGTACCCTTATAATGTAATGTACATTGTATAGTCTCACACAATGTCTCGTTCTATTGCAGTGTACCCTTATGATGTAACGTACATTGTATAGTCTCACATAAAGTCTTATTCTATTGCAGTGTACCCTTATAATGTAATGTACATTGTATAGTCTCACATAATGTCTTATTCTATTGCAGTGTACCCTTATAATGTAATGTACATTGTATAGTATCACATAATGTCTCATTATATTGCAGTGTACCCTTATCATTGTAATGTACATTGTATAGTCTCACATAATGTCTCAATCTATTGCAGTGTACCCTTATAATGTAATGTACATTGTATAGTCTCACATAATGTCTCATTCTATTGCAGTGTACCCTTATAATGTAATGTACATTGTATAGTCTCACATAATGTCTCATTCTATTGCAGTGTACCCTTATAATGTAATGTACATTGTATAGTCTCACATAATGTCTCATTCTATTGCAGTGTACCCTTATCATTGTAATGTACATTGTATAGTCTCACATAATGTCTCAATCTATTGCAGTGTACCCTTATAATGTAATGTACATTGTATAGTCTCACATAATGTCTCATTCTATTGCAGTGTGCCCTTATAATGTAATGTACATTGTATAGTCTCACATAATGTCTCATTCTATTGCAGTGTACCCTTATAATGTAATGTACATTGTATAGTCTCACATAATGTCTCATTCTATTGCAGTGTACCCTTATAATGTAATGTACATTGTATAGTCTCACATAATGTCTCATTCTATTGCAGTGTACCCTTATAATGTAATGTACATTGTATAGTCTCACATAATGTCTTATTCTATTGCAGTGTACCCTTATAATGTAATGTACATTGTATAGTCTCACATAATGTCTTATTCTATTGCAGTGTACCCTTATAATGTAATGTACATTGTACAGTCTCACATAATGTCTTATTCTATTGCAGTGTACCCTTATAATGTAATGTACATTGTATAGTCTCACATAATGTCTCATTCTATTGCAGTGTACCCTTATGATTGTAATGTACATTGTATAGTCTCACATAATGTCTTATTCTATTGCAGTGTAACCTTATAATGTAATGTACATTGTATAGTCTCACATAAAGTCTTGTTCTATTGCAGTGTACCCTTATAATGTAATGTACATTGTATAGTCTCACACAATGTCTCGTTCTATTGCAGTGTACCCTTATGATGTAACGTACATTGTATAGTCTCACATAAAGTCTTATTCTATTGCAGTGTACCCTTATAATGTAATGTACATTGTATAGTCTCACATAATGTCTTATTCTATTGCAGTGTACCCTTATAATGTAATGTACATTGTATAGTCTCATATAATGTCTCATTATATTGCAGTGTACCCTTATCATTGTAATGTACATTGTATAGTCTCACATAATGTCTCAATCTATTGCAGTGTACCCTTATAATGTAATGTACATTGTATAGTCTCACATAATGTCTCATTCTATTGCAGTGTACCCTTATAATGTAATGTACATTGTATAGTCTCACATAATGTCTCATTCTATTGCAGTGTACCCTTATAATGTAATGTACATTGTATAGTCTCACATAATGTCTCATTCTATTCCAGTGTACCCTTATGATTGTAATGTACATTGTATAGTCTCACATAATGTCTCATTATATTGCAGTGTACCCTTATCATTGTAATGTACATTGTATAGTCTCACATAATGTCTTATTCTATTGCAGTGTAACCTTATAATGTAATGTACATTGTATAGTCTCACATAATGTCTTATTCTATTGCAGTGTACCCTTATAATGTAATGTACATTGTATAGTCTCACATAATGTCTCATTCTATTGCAGTGTACCCTTATAATGTAATGTACATTGTATAGTCTCACATAATGTCTCATTCTATTGCAGTGTACCCTTATAATGTAATGTACATTGTATAGTCTCACATAATGGGGCCCATTTATCAAAGGGCTTGCGGACCTGATCCGACACTGCGGATCAGGTCCGCAAGACCTCGCTAAATGCGGAGAGCAATACGCTCTCCACATTTAACATTGCACCAGCAGCTCACAAGAGCTGCTGGTGCAACGCCGCCCCCTGCTGACTCGCGGCCAATCGGCCGCCAGTAGGGAGCTGTCAATCAACCCGATCGTATTCGATCGGGTTGATTTCCGGCGGTTCCTGTCCGCCTGCTCAGAGCAGGCGGACAGGGTTATGAAGCAGCGGTCTTTAGACCGCTGCTTCATAACTTGTGTTTCTGGCGAGTCTGAAGACTCGCCAGAAACACGGCCCTTCAAGCTCCATACGGAGCTTGATAAATGGGCCTGAAGGTCTCATTCTATTGCAGTGTACCCTTATCATTGTAATGTACATTGTATAGTCTCACATAATGTCTCAATCTATTGCAGTGTACCCTTATAATGTAATGTACATTGTATAGTCTCACATAATGTCTCAATCTATTGCAGTGTACCCTTATAATGTAATGTACATTGTATAGTCTCACATAAATGTCTTATTCTATTGCAGTGTACCCTTATAATGTAATGCACATTGTATAGTCTCACATAATGTCTTATTCTATTGCAGTGTACCCTTATAATGTAATGTACATTGTATAGTCTCACATAATGTCTCATTCTATTGCAGTGTACCCTTATAATGTAATGTACATTGTATAGTCTCACATAATGTCTTATTCTATTGCAGTGTACCCTTATAATGTAATGTACATTGTACAGTCTCACATAATGTCTCATTCTATTGCAGTGTACCCTTATAATGTAATGTACATTGTATAGTCTCACATAATGTCTCATTCTATTGCAGTGTACCCTTATAATGTAATGTACATTGCATAGTCTCACATAATGTCTCATTCTATTGCAGTGTACCCTTATAATGTAATGTACATTGTATAGTCTCACATAATGTCTTATTCTATTGCAGTGTACCCTTATGATTGTAATGTACATTGTATAGTCTCACATAATGTCTCATTCTATTGCAGTGTACCCTTATAATGTAATGTACATTGTATAGTCTCACATAAAGTCTTATTCTATTGCAGTGTACCCTTATAATGTAATGTACATTGTATAGTCTCACATAAAGTCTCATTCTATTGCAGTGTACCCTTATAATGTAATGTACATTGTATAGTCTCACATAATGTCTTACTCTATTGCAGTGTACCCTTATAATGTAATGTACATTGTATAGTCTCACATAATGTCTCATTCTATTGCAGTGTACCCTTATAATGTAATGTACATTGTATAGTCTCACATATCTCATTCTATTGCAGTGTACCCTTATGATTGTAATGTACATTGTACAGTCTCACATAATGTCTTATTCTATTGCAGTGTACCCTTATAATGTAATGTACATTGTATAGTCTCACATAATGTCTCATTCTATTGCAGTGTACCCTTATGATTGTAATGTACATTGTATAGTCTCACATAAAGTCTTACTCTATTGCAGTGTACCCTTATGATTGTAATGTACATTGTATAGTCTCACATAATGTCTCACTCTATTGCAGTGTACCCTTATAATGTAATGTACATTGTATAGTCTCACATAATGTCTCATTCTATTGCAGTGTACCCTTATAATGTAATGTACATTGTATAGTCTCACATAATGTCTCATTCTATTGCAGTGTACCCTTATGATTGTAATGTACATTGTATAGTCTCACATAATGTCTCATTCTATTGCAGTGTACCCTTATGATTGTAATGTACATTGTATAGTCTCACATAATGTCTCATTCTATTGCAGTGTACCCTTATGATTGTAATGTACATTGTATAGTCTCACATAATGTCTCATTCTATTGCAGTGTACCCTTATGATTGTAATGTACATTGTATAGTCTCACATAATGTCTCATTCTATTGCAGTGTACCCTTATGATTGTAATGTACATTGTATAGTCTCACATAATGTCTCATTCTATTGCAGTGTACCCTTATGATTGTAATGTACATTGTATAGTCTCACATAAAGTCTTACTCTATTGCAGTGTACCCTTATAATGTAATGTACATTGTATAGTCTCACATAATGTCTCATTCTATTGCAGTGTACCCTTATGATTGTAATGTACATTGTATAGTCTCACATAAAGTCTCATTCTATTGCAGTGTACCCTTATGATTGTAATGTACATTGTATAGTCTCACATAAAGTCTTACTCTATTGCAGTGTACCCTTATGATTGTAATGTACATTGTATAGTCTCACATAATGTCTCACTCTATTGCAGTGTACCCTTATAATGTAATGTACATTGTATAGTCTCACATAATGTCTCATTCTATTGCAGTGTACCCTTATAATGTAATGTACATTGTATAGTCTCACATAATGTCTCATTCTATTGCAGTGTACCCTTATGATTGTAATGTACATTGTATAGTCTCACATAATGTCTCATTCTATTGCAGTGTACCCTTATAATGTAATGTACATTGTATAGTCTCACATAATGTCTCATTCTATTGCAGTGTACCCTTATAATGTAATGTACATTGTATAGTCTCACATAATGTCTCATTCTATTGCAGTGTACCCTTATAATGTAATGTACATTGTATAGTCTCACATAATGTCTCATTCTATTGCAGTGTACCCTTATGATTGTAATGTACATTGTATAGTCTCACATAATGTCTCATTCTATTGCAGTGTACCCTTATGATTGTAATGTACATTGTATAGTCTCACATAATGTCTCATTCTATTGCAGTGTACCCTTATGATTGTAATGTACATTGTATAGTCTCACATAATGTCTCACTCTATTGCAGTGTACCCTTATAATGTAATGTATATTGTATAGTCTCACATAATGTCTCATTCTATTGCAGTGTAACCTTATAATGTAATGTACATTGTATAGTCTCACATAATGTCTCATTCTATTGCAGTGTACCCTTATAATGTAATGTACATTGTATAGTCTCACATAATGTCTCATTCTATTGCAGTGTACCCTTATAATGTAATGTACATTGTATAGTCTCACATAATGTCTCACTCTATTGCAGTGTACCCTTATAATGTAATGTACATTGTATAGTCTCACATAATGTCTCGTTCTATTGCAGTGTACCCGTATGATTGTAATGTACATTGTATAGTCTCACATAATGTCTCATTATATTGCAGTGTACCCTTATGTTTGTAATGTACATTGTATAGTCTCACATAATGTCTTATTCTATTGCAGTGTAACCTTATAATGTAATGTACATTGTATAGTCTCACATAATGTCTTATTCTATTGCAGTGTACCCTTATAATGTAATGTACATTGTATAGTCTCACATAATGTCTCATTCTATTGCAGTGTACCCTTATAATGTAATGTACATTGTATAGTCTCACATAATGTCTCATTCTATTGCAGTGTACCCTTATAATGTAATGTACATTGTATAGTCTCACATAATGTCTCATTCTATTGCAGTGTACCCTTATCATTGTAATGTACATTGTATAGTCTCACATAATGTCTCAATCTATTGCAGTGTACCCTTATAATGTAATGTACATTGTATAGTCTCACATAATGTCTCAATCTATTGCAGTGTACCCTTATAATGTAATGTACATTGTATAGTCTCACATAAATGTCTTATTCTATTGCAGTGTACCCTTATAATGTAATGCACATTGTATAGTCTCACATAATGTCTTATTCTATTGCAGTGTACCCTTATAATGTAATGTACATTGTATAGTCTCACATAATGTCTCATTCTATTGCAGTGTACCCTTATAATGTAATGTACATTGTATAGTCTCACATAATGTCTTATTCTATTGCAGTGTACCCTTATAATGTAATGTACATTGTACAGTCTCACATAATGTCTCATTCTATTGCAGTGTACCCTTATAATGTAATGTACATTGTATAGTCTCACATAATGTCTCATTCTATTGCAGTGTACCCTTATAATGTAATGTACATTGTATAGTCTCACATATCTCATTCTATTGCAGTGTACCCTTATGATTGTAATGTACATTGTACAGTCTCACATAATGTCTTATTCTATTGCAGTGTACCCTTATAATGTAATGTACATTGTATAGTCTCACATAATGTCTCATTCTATTGCAGTGTACCCTTATAATGTAATGTACATTGTATAGTCTCACATAATGTCTCATTCTATTGCAGTGTACCCTTATAATGTAATGTACATTGTATAGTCTCACATAATGTCTCATTCTATTGCAGTGTACCCTTATGATTGTAATGTACATTGTATAGTCTCACATAAAGTCTCATTCTATTGCAGTGTACCCTTATAATGTAATGTACATTGTATAGTCTCACATAAAGTCTTACTCTATTGCAGTGTACCCTTATGATTGTAATGTACATTGTATAGTCTCACATAATGTCTCACTCTATTGCAGTGTACCCTTATAATGTAATGTACATTGTATAGTCTCACATAATGTCTCATTCTATTGCAGTGTACCCTTATAATGTAATGTACATTGTATAGTCTCACATAATGTCTCATTCTATTGCAGTGTACCCTTATGATTGTAATGTACATTGTATAGTCTCACATAATGTCTCATTCTATTGCAGTGTACCTTTATGATTGTAATGTACATTGTATAGTCTCACATAATGTCTCATTCTATTGCAGTGTACCCTTATGATTGTAATGTACATTGTATAGTCTCACATAATGTCTCATTCTATTGCAGTGTACCCTTATGATTGTAATGTACATTGTATAGTCTCACATAATGTCTCATTCTATTGCAGTGTACCCTTATGATTGTAATGTACATTGTATAGTCTCACATAATGTCTCATTCTATTGCAGTGTACCCTTATGATTGTAATGTACATTGTATAGTCTCACATAAAGTCTCATTCTATTGCAGTGTACCCTTATGATTGTAATGTACATTGTATAGTCTCACATAAAGTCTTACTCTATTGCAGTGTACCCTTATGATTGTAATGTACATTGTATAGTC
Source organism: Bombina bombina (assembly GCF_027579735.1). NCBI lineage: Eukaryota > Metazoa > Chordata > Amphibia > Anura > Bombinatoridae > Bombina > Bombina bombina. The sequence continues at coordinate 264,403,643 of NC_069506.1, read as the reverse complement.
TCACATAATGTCTCACTCTATTGCAGTGTACCCTTATAATGTAATGTACATTGTATAGTCTCACATAATGTCTCATTCTATTGCAGTGTACCCTTATAATGTAATGTACATTGTATAGTCTCACATAATGTCTCATTCTATTGCAGTGTACCCTTATGATTGTAATGTACATTGTATAGTCTCACATAATGTCTCATTCTATTGCAGTGCACCCTTATGATTGTAATGTACATTGTATAGTCTCACATAATGTCTCATTCTATTGCAGTGTACCCTTATGATTGTAATGTACATTGTATAGTCTCACATAATGTCTCATTCTATTGCAGTGTACCCTTATGATTGTAATGTACATTGTATAGTCTCACATAATGTCTCACTCTATTGCAGTGTACCCTTATAATGTAATGTACATTGTATAGTCTCACATAATGTCTCATTCTATTGCAGTGTACCCTTATAATGTAATGTACATTGTATAGTCTCACATAATGTCTCATTCTATTGCAGTGTACCCTTATGATTGTAATGTACATTGTATAGTCTCACATAATGTCTCATTCTATTGCAGTGTACCCTTATGATTGTAATGTACATTGTATAGTCTCACATAATGTCTCATTCTATTGCAGTGTACCCTTATGATTGTAATGTACATTGTATAGTCTCACATAATGTCTCATTCTATTGCAGTGTACCCTTATGATTGTAATGTACATTGTATAGTCTCACATAATGTCTCATTCTATTGCAGTGTACCCTTATGATTGTAATGTACATTGTATAGTCTCACATAAAGTCTCATTCTATTGCAGTGTACCCTTATGATTGTAATGTACATTGTATAGTCTCACATAAAGTCTTACTCTATTGCAGTGTACCCTTATGATTGTAATGTACATTGTATAGTCTCACATAATGTCTCACTCTATTGCAGTGTACCCTTATAATGTAATGTACATTGTATAGTCTCACATAATGTCTCATTCTATTGCAGTGTACCCTTATAATGTAATGTACATTGTATAGTCTCACATAATGTCTCATTCTATTGCAGTGTACCCTTATGATTGTAATGTACATTGTATAGTCTCACATAATGTCTCATTCTATTGCAGTGTACCCTTATGATTGTAATGTACATTGTATAGTCTCACATAATGTCTCATTCTATTGCAGTGTACCCTTATGATTGTAATGTACATTGTATAGTCTCACATAATGTCTCATTCTATTGCAGTGTACCCTTATGATTGTAATGTACATTGTATAGTCTCACATAATGTCTCACTCTATTGCAGTGTACCCTTATAATGTAATGTATATTGTATAGTCTCACATAATGTCTCATTCTATTGCAGTGTAACCTTATAATGTAATGTACATTGTATAGTCTCACATAATGTCTCATTCTATTGCAGTGTACCCTTATAATGTAATGTACATTGTATAGTCTCACATAATGTCTCATTCTATTGCAGTGTACCCTTATAATGTAATGTACATTGTATAGTCTCACATAATGTCTCACTCTATTGCAGTGTACCCTTATAATGTAATGTACATTGTATAGTCTCACATAATGTCTCGTTCTATTGCAGTGTACCCGTATGATTGTAATGTACATTGTATAGTCTCACATAATGTCTCATTATATTGCAGTGTACCCTTATCATTGTAATGTACATTGTATAGTCTCACATAATGTCTTATTCTATTGCAGTGTACCCTTATAATGTAATGTACATTGTATAGTCTCACATAATGTCTTATTCTATTGCAGTGTACCCTTATAATGTAATGTACATTGTATAGTCTCACATAATGTCTCATTCTATTGCAGTGTACCCTTATAATGTAATGTACATTGTATAGTCTCACATAATGTCTCATTCTATTGCAGTGTACCCTTATAATGTAATGTACATTGTATAGTCTCACATAATGTCTCATTCTATTGCAGTGTACCCTTATCATTGTAATGTACATTGTATAGTCTCACATAATGTCTCAATCTATTGCAGTGTACCCTTATAATGTAATGTACATTGTATAGTCTCACATAATGTCTCAATCTATTGCAGTGTACCCTTATAATGTAATGTACATTGTATAGTCTCACATAATGTCTTATTCTATTGCAGTGTACCCTTATAATGTAATGCACATTGTATAGTCTCACATAATGTCTTATTCTATTGCAGTGTACCCTTATAATGTAATGTACATTGTATAGTCTCACATAATGTCTCATTCTATTGCAGTGTACCCTTATAATGTAATGTACATTGTATAGTCTCACATAATGTCTATTCTATTGCAGTGTACCCTTATAATGTAATGTACATTGTACAGACTCACATAATGTCTCATTCTATTGCAGTGTACCCTTATAATGTAATGTACATTGTATAGTCTCACATAATGTCTCATTCTATTGCAGTGTACCCTTATAATGTAATGTACATTGTATAGTCTAACATAATGTATCATTCTATTGCAGTGTACCCTTATAATGTAATGTACATTGTATAGTCTCACATAATGTCTTATTCTATTGCAGTGTACCCTTATAATGTAATGTACATTGTATAGTCTCACATAATGTCTCATTCTATTGCAGTGTACCCTTATAATGTAATGTACATTGTATAGTCTCACATAATGTCTTATTATATTGCAGTGTACCCTTATAATGTAATGTACATTGTATAGTCTCACATAAAGTCTTATTCTATTGCAGTGTACCCTTATAATGTAATGTACATTGTATAGTCTCACATAAAGTCTCATTCTATTGCAGTGTACCCTTATAATGTAATGTACATTGTATAGTCTCACATAATGTCTTACTCTATTGCAGTGTACCCTTATAATGTAATGTACATTGTATAGTCTCACATAATGTCTCATTCTATTGCAGTGTACCCTTATAATGTAATGTACATTGTATAGTCTCACATAATGTCTCACTCTATTGCAGTGTACCCCTTATGATTGTAATGTACATTGTATAGTCTCACATAAGTGTCTTATTCTATTGCAGTGTACCCTTATGATTGTAATGTACATTGTATAGTCTCACATAAAGTCTTACTCTATTGCAGTGTACCCTTATGATTGTAATGTACATTGTATAGTCTCACATAATGTCTCACTCTATTGCAGTGTACCCTTATAATGTAATGTACATTGTATAGTCTCACATAATGTCTCATTCTATTGCAGTGTACCCTTATAATGTAATGTACATTGTATAGTCTCACATAATGTCTCATTCTATTGCAGTGTACCCTTATGATTGTAATGTACATTGTATAGTCTCACATAATGTCTCATTCTATTGCAGTGTACCCTTATGATTGTAATGTACATTGTATAGTCTCACATAATGTCTCATTCTATTGCAGTGTACCCTTATCATTGTAATGTACATTGTATAGTCTCACATAATGTCTCAATCTATTGCAGTGTACCCTTATAATGTAATGTACATTGTATAGTCTCACATAATGTCTCAATCTATTGCAGTGTACCCTTATAATGTAATGTACATTGTATAGTCTCACATAATGTCTTATTCTATTGCAGTGTACCCTTATAATGTAATGCACATTGTATAGTCTCACATAATGTCTTATTCTATTGCAGTGTACCCTTATAATGTAATGTACATTGTATAGTCTCACATAATGTCTCATTCTATTGCAGTGTACCCTTATAATGTAATGTACATTGTATAGTCTCACATAATGTCTTATTCTATTGCAGTGTACCCTTATAATGTAATGTACATTGTACAGACTCACATAATGTCTCATTCTATTGCAGTGTACCCTTATAATGTAATGTACATTGTATAGTCTCACATAATGTCTCATTCTATTGCAGTGTACCCTTATAATGTAATGTACATTGTATAGTCTAACATAATGTATCATTCTATTGCAGTGTACCCTTATAATGTAATGTACATTGTATAGTCTCACATAATGTCTTATTCTATTGCAGTGTACCCTTATAATGTAATGTACATTGTATAGTCTCACATAATGTCTCATTCTATTGCAGTGTACCCTTATAATGTAATGTACATTGTATAGTCTCACATAATGTCTTATTATATTGCAGTGTACCCTTATAATGTAATGTACATTGTATAGTCTCACATAAAGTCTTATTCTATTGCAGTGTACCCTTATAATGTAATGTACATTGTATAGTCTCACATAAAGTCTCATTCTATTGCAGTGTACCCTTATAATGTAATGTACATTGTATAGTCTCACATAATGTCTTACTCTATTGCAGTGTACCCTTATAATGTAATGTACATTGTATAGTCTCACATAATGTCTCATTCTATTGCAGTGTACCCTTATAATGTAATGTACATTGTATAGTCTCACATAATGTCTCACTCTATTGCAGTGTACCCTTATGATTGTAATGTACATTGTATAGTCTCACATAAAGTCTCATTCTATTGCAGTGTACCCTTATGATTGTAATGTACATTGTATAGTCTCACATAAAGTCTTACTCTATTGCAGTGTACCCTTATGATTGTAATGTACATTGTATAGTCTCACATAATGTCTCATTCTATTGCAGTGTACCCTTATAATGTAATGTACATTGTATAGTCTCACATAATGTCTCATTCTATTGCAGTGTACCCTTATAATGTAATGTACATTGTATAGTCTCACATAATGTCTCATTCTATTGCAGTGTACCCTTATGATTGTAATGTACATTGTATAGTCTCACATAATGTCTCATTCTATTGCAGTGTACCCTTATGATTGTAATGTACATTGTATAGTCTCACATAATGTCTCATTATATTGCAGTGTACCCTTATAATGTAATGTACATTGTATAGTCTCACATAATGTCTCATTCTATTGCAGTGTACCCTTATCATTGTAATGTACATTGTATAGTCTCACATAATGTCTCATTCTATTGCAGTGTACCCTTATGATTGTAATGTACATTGTATAGTCTCACATAATGTCTCATTCTATTGCAGTGTACCCTTATGATTGTAATGTACATTGTATAGTCTCACATAATGTCTCACTCTATTGCAGTGTACCCTTATAATGTAATGTATATTGTATAGTCTCACATAATGTCTCATTCTATTGCAGTGTAACCTTATAATGTAATGTAAATTGTATAGTCTCACATAATGTCTCACTCTATTGCAGTGTAACCTTATAATGTAATGTACATTGTATAGTCTCACATAATGTCTCATTCTATTGCAGTGTACCCTTATGATTGTAATGTACATTGTATAGTCTCACATAATGTCTCACTCTATTGCAGTGTACCCTTATAATGTAATGTATATTGTATAGTCTCACATAATGTCTCATTCTATTGCAGTGTAACCTTATAATGTAATGTAAATTGTATAGTCTCACATAATGTCTCATTCTATTGCAGTGTACCCTTATAATGTAATGTACATTGTATAGTCTCACATAATGTATCATTCTATTGCAGTGTACCCTTATAATGTAATGTACATTGTATAGTCTCACATAATGTCTTATTCTATTGCAGTGTACCCTTATAATGTAATGTACATTGTATAGTCTCACATAATGTCTCATTCTATTGCAGTGTACCCTTATAATGTAATGTACATTGTATAGTCTCACATAATGTCTTATTATATTGCAGTGTACCCTTATAATGTAATGTACATTGTATAGTCTCACATAAAGTCTTATTCTATTGCAGTGTACCCTTATAATGTAATGTACATTGTATAGTCTCACATAAAGTCTCATTCTATTGCAGTGTACCCTTATAATGTAATGTACATTGTATAGTCTCACATAATGTCTTACTCTATTGCAGTGTACCCTTATAATGTAATGTACATTGTATAGTCTCACATAATGTCTCATTCTATTGCAGTGTACCCTTATGAATGTAATGTACATTGTATAGTCTCACATAATGTCTTATTCTATTGCAGTGTACCCTTATAATGTAATGTACATTGTATAGTCTCACATAATGTCTCATTCTATTGCAGTGTACCCTTATAATGTAATGTACATTGTATAGTCTCACATAAAGTCTTGTTCTATTGCAGTGTACCCTTATAATGTAATGTACATTGTATAGTCTCACATAATGTCTTATTCTATTGCAGTGTACCCTTATAATGTAATGTACATTGTATAGTCTCACATAATGTCTCACTCTATTGCAGTGTACCCTTATGATTGTAATGTACATTGTATAGTCTCACATAAAGTCTCATTCTATTGCAGTGTACCCTTATGATTGTAATGTACATTGTATAGTCTCACATAAAGTCTTACTCTATTGCAGTGTACCCTTATGATTGTAATGTACATTGTATAGTCTCACATAATGTCTCACTCTATTGCAGTGTACCCTTATAATGTAATGTACATTGTATAGTCTCACATAATGTCTCATTCTATTGCAGTGTACCCTTATAATGTAATGTACATTGTATAGTCTCACATAATGTCTCATTCTATTGCAGTGTACCCTTATGATTGTAATGTACATTGTATAGTCTCACATAATGTCTCATTCTATTGCAGTGTACCCTTATGATTGTAATGTACATTGTATAGTCTCACATAATGTCTCATTCTATTGCAGTGTACCCTTATGATTGTAATGTACATTGTATAGTCTCACATAATGTCTCATTATATTGCAGTGTACCCTTATAATGTAATGTACATTGTATAGTCTCACATAATGTCTCATTCTATTGCAGTGTACCCTTATCATTGTAATGTACATTGTATAGTCTCACATAATGTCTCATTCTATTGCAGTGTACCCTTATAATGTAATGTATATTGTATAGTCTCACATAATGTCTCATTCTATTGCAGTGTACCCTTATAATGTAATGTACATTGTATAGTCTCACATAAAGTCTCATTCTATTGCAGTGTACCCTTATAATGTAATGTACATTGTATAGTCTCACATAATGTCTCATTCTATTGCAGTGTACCCTTATGATTGTAATGTACATTGTATAGTCTCACATAATGTCTCATTCTATTGCAGTGTACCCCTTATGATTGTAATGTACATTGTATAGTCTCACATAATGTCTCACTCTATTGCAGTGTACCCTTATAATGTAATGTATATTGTATAGTCTCACATAATGTCTCATTCTATTGCAGTGTAACCTTATAATGTAATGTAAATTGTATAGTCTCACATAATGTCTCACTCTATTGCAGTGTAACCTTATAATGTAATGTACATTGTATAGTCTCACATAATGTCTCATTCTATTGCAGTGTACCCTTATGATTGTAATGTACATTGTATAGTCTCACATAATGTCTCACTCTATTGCAGTGTACCCTTATAATGTAATGTATATTGTATAGTCTCACATAATGTCTCATTCTATTGCAGTGTAACCTTATAATGTAATGTAAATTGTATAGTCTCACATAATGTCTTATTCTATTGCAGTGTAACCTTATAATGTAATGTACATTGTATAGTCTCACATAATGTCTCACTCTATTGCAGTGTACCCTTATAATGTAATGTACATTGTATAGTCTCACATAATGTCTCACTCTATTGCAGTGTACCCTTATAATGTAATGTACATTGTATAGTCTCACATAATGTCTCATTCTATTGCAGTGTACCCTTATGATTGTAATGTATATTGTATAGTCTCACATAATGTCTCATTCTATTGCAGTGTACCCTTATGATTGTAATGTACATTGTATAGTCTCACATAATGTCTCGCTCTATTGCAGTGTACCCTTATAATGTAATGTATATTGTATAGTCTCACATAATGTCTCATTCTATTGCAGTGTAACCTTATAATGTAATGTACATTGTATAGTCTCACATAATGTCTCACTCTATTGCAGTGTAACCTTATAATGTAATGTACATTGTATAGTCTCACATAATGTCTCATTCTATTGCAGTGTACCCTTATAATGTAATGTACATTGTATAGTCTCACATAATGTCTCATTCTATTGCAGTGTAACCTTATAATGTAATGTACATTGTATAGTCTCACATAATGTCTCATTCTATTGCAGTGTACCCTTATGATTGTAATGTACATTGTATAGTCTCACATAATGTCTCACTCTATTGCAGTGTACCCTTATAATGTAATGTACATTGTATAGTCTCACATAATGTCTCATTCTATTGCAGTGTACCCTTATGATTGTAATGTACATTGTATAGTCTCACATAATGTCTCATTCTATTGCAGTGTACCCTTATAATGTAATGTACATTGTATAGTCTCACATAATGTCTCGCTTTATTGCAGTGTACCCTTATAATGTAATGTATATTGTATAGTCTCACATAATGTCTCATTCTATTGCAGTGTACCCTTATAATGTAATGTACATTGTATAGTCTCACATAATGTCTCGCTTTATTGCAGTGTACCCTTATAATGTAATGTATATTGTATAGTCTCACATAATGTCTCATTCTATTGCAGTGTACCCTTATAATGTAATGTACATTGTATAGTCTCACATAATGTCTTATTCTATTGCAGTGTACCCTTATAATGTAATGTACATTGTATAGTCTCACATAATGTCTCATTCTATTGCAGTGTACCCTTATAATGTAATGTACATTGTATAGTCTCACATAAAGTCTTATTCTATTGCAGTGTACCCTTATAATGTAATGTACATTGTATAGTCTCACATAAAGTCTCATTCTATTGCAGTGTACCCTTATAATGTAATGTACATTGTATAGTCTCACATAATGTCTTACTCTATTGCAGTGTACCCTTATAATGTAATGTACATTGTATAGTCTCACATAATGTCTCATTCTATTGCAGTGTACCCTTATAATGTAATGTACATTGTATAGTCTCACATAATGTCTTATTCTATTGCAGTGTACCCTTATAATGTAATGTACATTGTACAGACTCACATAATGTCTCATTCTATTGCAGTGTACCCTTATAATGTAATGTACATTGTATAGTCTCACATAATGTCTCATTCTATTGCAGTGTACCCTTATAATGTAATGTACATTGTATAGTCTAACATAATGTATCATTCTATTGCAGTGTACCCTTATAATGTAATGTACATTGTATAGTCTCACATAATGTCTTATTCTATTGCAGTGTACCCTTATAATGTAATGTACATTGTATAGTCTCACATAATGTCTCATTCTATTGCAGTGTACCCTTATAATGTAATGTACATTGTATAGTCTCACATAATGTCTTATTATATTGCAGTGTACCCTTATAATGTAATGTACATTGTATAGTCTCACATAAAGTCTTATTCTATTGCAGTGTACCCTTATAATGTAATGTACATTGTATAGTCTCACATAAAGTCTCATTCTATTGCAGTGTACCCTTATAATGTAATGTACATTGTATAGTCTCACATAATGTCTTACTCTATTGCAGTGTACCCTTATAATGTAATGTACATTGTATAGTCTCACATAATGTCTCATTCTATTGCAGTGTACCCTTATAATGTAATGTACATTGTATAGTCTCACATATCTCATTCTATTGCAGTGTACCCTTATGATTGTAATGTACATTGTACAGTCTCACATAATGTCTTATTCTATTGCAGTGTACCCTTATAATGTAATGTACATTGTATAGTCTCACATAATGTCTCATTCTATTGCAGTGTACCCTTATAATGTAATGTACATTGTATAGTCTCACATAATGTCTCACTCTATTGCAGTGTACCCTTATGATTGTAATGTACATTGTATAGTCTCACATAAAGTCTCATTCTATTGCAGTGTACCCTTATGATTGTAATGTACATTGTATAGTCTCACATAAAGTCTTACTCTATTGCAGTGTACCCTTATGATTGTAATGTACATTGTATAGTCTCACATAATGTCTCACTCTATTGCAGTGTACCCTTATAATGTAATGTACATTGTATAGTCTCACATAATGTCTCATTCTATTGCAGTGTACCCTTATAATGTAATGTACATTGTATAGTCTCACATAATGTCTCATTCTATTGCAGTGTACCCTTATGATTGTAATGTACATTGTATAGTCTCACATAATGTCTCATTCTATTGCAGTGTACCCTTATGATTGTAATGTACATTGTATAGTCTCACATAATGTCTCATTCTATTGCAGTGTACCCTTATGATTGTAATGTACATTGTATAGTCTCACATAATGTCTCATTATATTGCAGTGTACCCTTATAATGCAATGTACATTGTATAGTCTCACATAATGTCTCATTCTATTGCAGTGTACCCTTATCATTGTAATGTACATTGTATAGTCTCACATAATGTCTCATTCTATTGCAGTGTACCCTTATGATTGTAATGTACATTGTATAGTCTCACATAATGTCTCATTCTATTGCAGTGTACCCTTATGATTGTAATGTACATTGTATAGTCTCACATAATGTCTCACTCTATTGCAGTGTACCCTTATAATGTAATGTATATTGTATAGTCTCACATAATGTCTCATTCTATTGCAGTGTAACCTTATAATGTAATGTAAATTGTATAGTCTCACATAATGTCTCACTCTATTGCAGTGTAACCTTATAATGTAATGTACATTGTATAGTCTCACATAATGTCTCATTCTATTGCAGTGTACCCTTATGATTGTAATGTACATTGTATAGTCTCACATAATGTCTCACTCTATTGCAGTGTACCCTTATAATGTAATGTATATTGTATAGTCTCACATAATGTCTCATTCTATTGCAGTGTAACCTTATAATGTAATGTAAATTGTATAGTCTCACATAATGTCTCATTCTATTGCAGTGTACCCCTATAATGTAATGTACATTGTATAGTCTCACATAATGTATCATTCTATTGCAGTGTACCCTTATAATGTAATGTACATTGTATAGTCTCACATAATGTCTTATTCTATTGCAGTGTACCCTTATAATGTAATGTACATTGTATAGTCTCACATAATGTCTCATTCTATTGCAGTGTACCCTTATAATGTAATGTACATTGTATAGTCTCACATAATGTCTTATTATATTGCAGTGTACCCTTATAATGTAATGTACATTGTATAGTCTCACATAAAGTCTTATTCTATTGCAGTGTACCCTTATAATGTAATGTACATTGTATAGTCTCACATAAAGTCTCATTCTATTGCAGTGTACCCTTATAATGTAATGTACATTGTATAGTCTCACATAATGTCTTACTCTATTGCAGTGTACCCTTATAATGTAATGTACATTGTATAGTCTCACATAATGTCTCATTCTATTGCAGTGTACCCTTATGATTGTAATGTACATTGTACAGTCTCACATAATGTCTTATTCTATTGCAGTGTACCCTTATAATGTAATGTACATTGTATAGTCTCACATAATGTCTCATTCTATTGCAGTGTACCCTTATAATGTAATGTACATTGTATAGTCTCACATAATGTCTCACTCTATTGCAGTGTACCCTTATAATGTAATGTACATTGTATAGTCTCACATAATGTCTCATTCTATTGCAGTGTACCCTTATAATGTAATGTACATTGTATAGTCTCACATAAAGTCTTGTTCTATTGCAGTGTACCCTTATAATGTAATGTACATTGTATAGTCTCACATAATGTCTTATTCTATTGCAGTGTACCCTTATAATGTAATGTACATTGTATAGTCTCACATAATGTCTCACTCTATTGCAGTGTACCCTTATGATTGTAATGTACATTGTATAGTCTCACATAAAGTCTCATTCTATTGCAGTGTACCCTTATGATTGTAATGTACATTGTATAGTCTCACATAAAGTCTTACTCTATTGCAGTGTACCCTTATGATTGTAATGTACATTGTATAGTCTCACATAATGTCTCACTCTATTGCAGTGTACCCTTATAATGTAATGTACATTGTATAGTCTCACATAATGTCTCATTCTATTGCAGTGTACCCTTATAATGTAATGTACATTGTATAGTCTCACATAATGTCTCATTCTATTGCAGTGTACCCTTATGATTGTAATGTACATTGTATAGTCTCACATAATGTCTCATTCTATTGCAGTGTACCCTTATGATTGTAATGTACATTGTATAGTCTCACATAATGTCTCATTCTATTGCAGTGTACCCTTATGATTGTAATGTACATTGTATAGTCTCACATAATGTCTCATTATATTGCAGTGTACCCTTATAATGTAATGTACATTGTATAGTCTCACATAATGTCTCATTCTATTGCAGTGTACCCTTATCATTGTAATGTACATTGTATAGTCTCACATAATGTCTCATTCTATTGCAGTGTACCCTTATGATTGTAATGTACATTGTATAGTCTCACATAATGTCTCATTCTATTGCAGTGTACCCTTATGATTGTAATGTACATTGTATAGTCTCACATAATGTCTCATTCTATTGCAGTGTACCCTTATGATTGTAATGTACATTGTATAGTCTCACATAATGTCTCACTCTATTGCAGTGTACCCTTATAATGTAATGTATATTGTATAGTCTCACATAATGTCTCATTCTATTGCAGTGTAACCTTATAATGTAATGTAAATTGTATAGTCTCACATAATGTCTCACTCTATTGCAGTGTAACCTTATAATGTAATGTACATTGTATAGTCTCACATAATGTCTCATTCTATTGCAGTGTACCCTTATGATTGTAATGTACATTGTATAGTCTCACATAATGTCTCACTCTATTGCAGTGTACCCTTATAATGTAATGTATATTGTATAGTCTCACATAATGTCTCATTCTATTGCAGTGTAACCTTATAATGTAATGTACATTGTATAGTCTCACATAATGTCTTATTCTATTGCAGTGTAACCTTATAATGTAATGTACATTGTATAGTCTCACATAATGTCTCACTCTATTGCAGTGTACCCTTATAATGTAATGTACATTGTATAGTCTCACATAATGTCTCACTCTATTGCAGTGTACCCTTATAATGTAATGTACATTGTATAGTCTCACATAATGTCTCATTCTATTGCAGTGTACCCTTAATGAATGTACATTGTATAGTCTCACATAATGTCTCGCTTCTATTGCAGTGTACCCTTATAATGTAATGTACATTGTATAGTCTCACATAATGTCTCATTCTATTGCAGTGTACCCTTATAATGTAATGTACATTGTATAGTCTCACATAATGTCTCATTCTATTGCAGTGTACCCTTATGATTGTAATGTACATTGTATAGTCTCACATAATGTCTCGCTCTATTGCAGTGTACCCTTATAATGTAATGTACATTGTATAGTCTCACATAATGTCTCATTCTATTGCAGTGTAACCTTATAATGTAATGTACATTGTATAGTCTCACATAATGTCTCACTCTATTGCAGTGTAACCTTATAATGTAATGTACATTGTATAGTCTCACATAATGTCTCATTCTATTGCAGTGTACCCTTATAATGTAATGTACATTGTATAGTCTCACATAATGTCTCATTCTATTGCAGTGTACCCTTATGATTGTAATGTACATTGTATAGTCTCACATAATGTCTCACTCTATTGCAGTGTACCCTTATAATGTAATGTACATTGTATAGTCTCACATAATGTCTCATTCTATTGCAGTGTACCCTTATGATTGTAATGTACATTGTATAGTCTCACATAATGTCTCATTCTATTGCAGTGTACCCTTATAATGTAATGTACATTGTATAGTCTCACATAATGTCTCGCTTTATTGCAGTGTACCCTTATAATGTAATGTATATTGTATAGTCTCACATAATGTCTCATTCTATTGCAGTGTACCCTTATAATGTAATGTACATTGTATAGTCTCACATAATGTCTCGCTTTATTGCAGTGTACCCTTATAATGTAATGTATATTGTATAGTCTCACATAATGTCTCATTCTATTGCAGTGTACCCTTATAATGTAATGTACATTTTATAGTCTCACATAATGTCTTATTCTATTGCAGTGTACCCTTATAATGTAATGTACATTGTATAGTCTCACATAATGTCTCATTCTATTGCAGTGTACCCTTATAATGTAATGTACATTGTATAGTCTCACATAAAGTCTTATTCTATTGCAGTGTACCCTTATAATGTAATGTACATTGTATAGTCTCACATAAAGTCTCATTCTATTGCAGTGTACCCTTATAATGTAATGTACATTGTATAGTCTCACATAATGTCTTACTCTATTGCAGTGTACCCTTATAATGTAATGTACATTGTATAGTCTCACATAATGTCTCATTCTATTGCAGTGTACCCTTATAATGTAATGTACATTGTATAGTCTCACATATCTCATTCTATTGCAGTGTACCCTTATGATTGTAATGTACATTGTACAGTCTCACATAATGTCTTATTCTATTGCAGTGTACCCTTATAATGTAATGTACATTGTATAGTCTCACATAATGTCTCATTCTATTGCAGTGTACCCTTATAATGTAATGTACATTGTATAGTCTCACATAATGTCTCATTCTATTGCAGTGTACCCTTATAATGTAATGTACATTGTATAGTCTCACATAATGTCTCATTCTATTGCAGTGTACCCTTATAATGTAATGTACATTGTATAGTCTCACATAATGTCTCATTCTATTGCAGTGTACCCTTATAATGTAATGTACATTGTATAGTCTCACATAATGTCTCACTCTATTGCAGTGTACCCTTATGATTGTAATGTACATTGTATAGTCTCACATAAAGTCTCATTCTATTGCAGTGTACCCTTATGATTGTAATGTACATTGTATAGTCTCACATAATGTCTCATTCTATTGCAGTGTACCCTTATGTTTGTAATGTACATTGTATAGTCTCACATAATGTCTCACTCTATTGCAGTGTACCCTTATAATGTAATGTACATTGTATAGTCTCACATAATGTCTCATTCTATTGCAGTGTACCCTTATGATTGTAATGTACATTGTATAGTCTCACATAATGTCTCATTCTATTGCAGTGTACCCTTATGATTGTAATGTACATTGTATAGTCTCACATAATGTCTCACTCTATTGCAGTGTACCCTTATAATGTAATGTACATTGTATAGTCTCACATAATGTCTCATTCTATTGCAGTGTACCCTTATAATGTAATGTACATTGTATAGTCTCACATAATGTCTCATTCTATTGCAGTGTACCCTTATGATTGTAATGTACATTGTATAGTCTCACATAATGTCTCATTCTATTGCAGTGTACCCTTATGATTGTAATGTACATTGTATAGTCTCACATAATGTCTCATTCAATTGCAGTATTACCTTCCTGCTTAGAGGACGTAGCACTTGGGGCTGGTCCGTTTCTGCGAAAGGGACGAAAATTAGGTTTATTTTTGGCCTTGAAAGACCTATCCTGAGGAAGGGCGTGGCCCTTGCCCCCAGTGATATCAGAGATAATCTCTTTCAAGTCAGGGCCAAACAGTGTTTTCCCCTTGAAAGGAATGTCAAGCAATTTGTTCTTGGAAGACGCATCCGCTGACCAAGATTTTAACCAAAGCGCTCTGCGCGCCACAATAGCAAACCCAGAATTTTTCGCCGCTAACCTAGCCAATTCCAAGGTGGCGTCTAGGGTGAAAGAATTAGCCAATTTAAGAGCACGAATTCTGTCCATAATCTCCTCATAAGAAGAAGAATTACTAATAATCGCCTTTTCTAGCTCATCGAACCAGAAACACGCGGCTGTAGTGACAGGGACAATGCATGCAATTGGTTGTAGAAGGTAACCTTGCTGAACAAACATCTTTTTTAGCAAACCTTCTAATTTTTTATCCATAGGATCTTGGAAAGCACAACTATCTTCTATGGGTATAGTGGCGCGCTTGTTTAGAGTAGAAACCGCCCCCTCGACCTTGGGGACTGTCTGCCATAAGTCCTTTCTGGGGTCGACTATAGGAAACAATTTTTTAAATATGGGGGGAGGTACGAAAGGTATACCGGGCCTGTCCCATTCTTTATTAACAATGTACGCCACCCGCTTGGATATAGGAAAAGCTTCGGGGGGCCCCGGGGCCTCTAGGAACTTGTCCATTTTACATAGTGTTTCTGGAATGACCAGATAATCACAATCATCCAAATTGGATAACACCTCCTTAAGCAGAGCGCGGAGATGTTCCAACTTAAATTTAAAAGTAATCACATCAGGTTCAGCTTGTTGAGAAATTTTTCCTGAATCTGAAATTTCTCCCTCAGACAAAACCTCCCTGGCCCCCTCAGACTGGTGTAGGGGCCCTTCAGAAACAATATCATCAGCGTCCTCATGCTCTTCAGTATTTTCTAAAACAGAGCAGTCGCGCTTTCGCTGATAAGTGGGCATATTGGCTAAAATGTTTTTGATAGAATTATCCATTACAGCCGTTAATTGTTGCATAGTAAGGAGTATTGGCGCGCTAGATGTACTAGGGGCCTCCTGTATGGGCAAGACTGGTGTAGACGAAGGAGGGGATGATGCAGTACCATGCTTACTCCCCTCACTTGAGGAATCATCTTGGGCATCATTTTTACTAAATTTTTTATGACATAAATCACATATATTTAAATGAGAAGGAACCTTGGCTTCCCAACAGTCAGAACACAATCTATCTGGTAGTTCAGACATGTTAAACAGGCATAAACTTGATAACAAAGCACAAAAAACGTTTTAAAATAAAACCGTTACTGTCACTTTAAATTTTAAACTGAACACACTTTATTACTGCAATTGCGAAAAAGTATGAAGGAATTGTTCAAAATTCACCAAAATTTCACCACAGTGTCTTAAAGCCTTAAAAGTATTGCACACCAAATTTGGAAGCTTTAACCCTTAAAATAACGGAACCGGAGCCGTTTTTATATTTAACCCCTTTACAGTCCCTGGAATCTGCATTGCTGAGACCCAACCAAGCCCAAACGGGAATACGATACCAAATGATGCCTTCAGAAAGACTTTTCTATGTATCAGAGCTCCACACACATGCAGCTGCATGCCATGCTGTTCTCAAAAACAAGTGCGCCATACCGGCGCGAAAATGAGGCTCTGACTATGATTAGGGAAAGCCCCTATAGAATAAAGTGTCTAAAACAGTGCCTGCCGATATTATTTTACAAAAAATACCCAGATTAAATGATTCCTCAAGGCTAAATATGTGTATCGATTTAGCCCAGAAAATGTCTACAGTCTTAATAAACCCTTGTGAAGCCCTTATTTACTGTCTGAATAAAAATGGCTTACCGGATCCCATAGGGAAAATGACAGCTTCCAGCATTACATCGTCTTGTTAGAATGTGTCATACCTCAAGCAGCAAAAGACTGCTCACTGTTCCCCCAACTGAAGTTAATTCCTCTCAACAGTCCTGTGTGGAACAGCCATGGATTTTAGTAACGGTTGCTAAAATCATTTTCCTCATACAAACAGAAATCTTCATCTCTTTTCTGTTTCAGAGTAAATAGTACATACCAGCACTATTTTAAAATAACAAACTCTTGATTGAATAATAAAAACTACAGTTAAACACTAAAAAACTCTAAGCCATCTCCGTGGAGATGTTGCCTGTACAACGGCAAAGAGAATGACTGGGGTAGGCGGAGCCTAGGAGGGATCATGTGACCAGCTTTGCTGGGCTCTTTGCCATTTCCTGTTGGGGAAGAGAATATCCCACAAGTAAGGATGACGCCGTGGACCGGACACACCTATGTTGGAGAAAAGTTAACGATTTTTTTTTATTTGATCGCATTTGGTGGTGAAATGGTGGCATGAAATATACCTAAATAGGCCTAGAGCAATACTTTAGGTTGTCTACTAAAAAACATATATAGTTTTGATAGGTAAATATTAAAAAGGCTCTATTTCTGTTTAAATGTAGTGATGGCAAAAATGCTAAAAATGCTCTGGTCTTTTGGGGAAGTTTTTGTCTGAAATGCCTGGTCCTTAAGGGGTTAAGTAACATTGATGGGAATGCACACACCTTCATTATATTGGCAAGTTCAAGACTTATCATTTTCCTCTGTTTAAAAAATCTCAAATGTAAGATACTTACCGGATCAAATTTTTCTTGCCCGTCCTCTTTGAAGAACCACTCTACAAAGGTTGCAGCTTTGGTTTCTCCTCGCTTCTTACACGAAATGCATTGGATCTTAAAGGTTTTACTCGCTACTGCTTCGGTTTCTGAATCTACCTCCACACATCCTGCCCAGCAAGAGGAAACTGTACGGAGAGAGAGTTTTAGAGGTTTAGATATGAAGAATGTTTTGTGAAATGCAATATGGCTGAATTTTGTCAACAAGTCAGATACTTTTTATCCCTTAGATGAAAAAGGAACCCACAAGGCAAACGCATTTTACACTCATCAGTTTAGCGCAACTGAAAACCTCATGTAAAGGGTAGTGCATTAAAAAAGTTGCACACAACATAAATACATTGAAAATTACAGTTACTCATATAAACACTATCTGATAAAAGTTAGTCAGAATTTTTTTAAAAAAAAGTTATGAGTTCAAATGCATATGGTATATGACAAGGTGTTTGCAAAGGGCTATATTATATATATACATGTCTAAATATGTGTATGTATGCATAGATTTATGTATATATGTGTGTTATTGTATATATACATATGTCTAAATATGTGTATGTATGCATATATTTATGTATATATGTGTGTTATTGTATATATAGATAAGTCTAAATATGTGTATGTATGCATATATTAATGTATATATGTGTGTTATTGTATATATAGATAAGTCTAAATATGTGTATGTATGCATAGATTTATGTATATATGTGTGTTATTGTATATATAGATAAGTCTAAATATGTGTATGTATGCATATATTTATGTATATATGTGTGTTATTGTATATATAGATAAGTCTAAATATGTGTATGTATGCATATATTTATGTATATATGTGTGTTATTGTATATATAGATAAGTCTAAATATGTGTATGTATGCATAGATTTATGTATATATGTGTGTTATTGTATATATACATATGTCTAAATATGTGTATGTATGCATATATTTATGTATATATGTGTGTTATTGTATATATAGATAAGTCTAAATATGTGTATGTATGCATATATTTATGTATATATGTGTGTTATTGTATATATAGATAAGTCTAAATATGTGTATGTATGCATATATTTATGTATATATGTGTGTTATTGTATATATAGATAAGTCTAAATATGTGTATGTATGCATATATTTATGTATATATGTGTGTTATTGTATATATAGATAAGTCTAAATATGTGTATGTATGCATATATTTATGTATATATGTGTGTTATTGTATATATAGATAAGTCTAAATATGTGTATGTATGCATAGATTTATGTATATATGTGTGTTATTGTATATATAGATAAGTCTAAATATGTGTATGTATGCATATATTTATGTATATATGTGTGTTATTGTATATATAGATAAGTCTAAATATGTGTATGTATGCATATATTTATGTATATATGTGTGTTATTGTATATATAGATAAGTCTAAATATGTGTATGTATGCATAGATTTATGTATATATGTGTGTTATTGTATATATAGATAAGTCTAAATATGTGTATGTATGCATATATTAATGTATATATGTGTGTTATTGTATATATACATATGTCTAAATATGTGTATGTATGCATATATTTATGTATATATGTGTGTTATTGTATATATAGATAAGTCTAAATATGTGTATGTATGCATAGATTTATGTATATATGTGTGTTATTGTATATATAGATAAGTCTAAATATGTGTATGTATGCATATATTTATGTATATATGTGTGTTATTGTATATATAGATAAGTCTAAATATGTGTATGTATGCATAGATTTATGTATATATGTGTGTTATTGTATATATACATATGTCTAAATATGTGTATGTATGCATAGATTTATGTATATATGTGTGTTATTGTATATATAGATAAGTCTAAATATGTGTATGTAAATATATTTATGTATATATGTGTGTTATTGTATATATAGATAAGTCTAAATATGTGTATGTATGCATAGATTTATGTATATATGTGTGTTATTGTATATATAGATAAGTCTAAATATGTGTATGTATGCATATATTTATGTATATATGTGTGTTATTGTATATATAGATAAGTCTAAATATGTGTATGTATGCATAGATTTATGTATATATGTGTGTTATTGTATATATAGATAAGTCTAAATATGTGTATGTATGCATAGATTTATGTATATATGTGTGTTATTGTATATATAGATAAGTCTAAATATGTGTATGTATGCATAGATTTATGTATATATGTGTGTTATTGTATATATAGATAAGTCTAAATATGTGTATGTATGCATATATTTATGTATATATGTGTGTTATTGTATATATAGATAAGTCTAAATATGTGTATGTATGCATATATTTATGTATATATGTGTGTTATTGTATATATAGATAAGTCTAAATATGTGTATGTATGCATAGATTTATGTATATATGTGTGTTATTGTATATATAGATAAGTCTAAATATGTGTATGTATGCATATATTTATGTATATATGTGTGTTATTGTATATATAGATAAGTCTAAATATGTGTATGTATGCATATATTTATGTATATATGTGTGTTATTGTATATATAGATAAGTCTAAATATGTGTATGTATGCATATATTTATGTATATATGTGTGTTATTGTATATATAGATAAGTCTAAATATGTGTATGTATGCATATATTTATGTATATATGTGTGTTATTGTATATATAGATAAGTCTAAATATGTGTATGTATGCATAGATTTATGTATATATGTGTGTTATTGTATATATAGATAAGTCTAAATATGTGTATGTATGCATATATTAATGTATATATGTGTGTTATTGTATATATACATATGTCTAAATATGTGTATGTATGCATATATTTATGTATATATGTGTGTTATTGTATATATAGATAAGTCTAAATATGTGTATGTATGCATAGATTTATGTATATATGTGTGTTATTGTATATATAGATAAGTCTAAATATGTGTATGTATGCATATATTTATGTATATATGTGTGTTATTGTATATATAGATAAGTCTAAATATGTGTATGTATGCATAGATTTATGTATATATGTGTGTTATTGTATATATACATATGTCTAAATATGTGTATGTATGCATAGATTTATGTATATATGTGTGTTATTGTATATATAGATAAGTCTAAATATGTGTATGTAAATATATTTATGTATATATGTGTGTTATTGTATATATAGATAAGTCTAAATATGTGTATGTATGCATAGATTTATGTATATATGTGTGTTATTGTATATATAGATAAGTCTAAATATGTGTATGTATGCATAGATTTATGTATATATGTGTGTTATTGTATATATAGATAAGTCTAAATATGTGTATGTATGCATAGATTTATGTATATATGTGTGTTATTGTATATATAGATAAGTCTAAATATGTGTATGTATGCATAGATTTATGTATATATGTGTGTTATTGTATATATAGATAAGTCTAAATATGTGTATGTATGCATAGATTTATGTATATATGTGTGTTATTGTATATATAGATAAGTCTAAATATGTGTATGTATGCATAGATTTATGTATATATGTGTGTTATTGTATATATAGATAAGTCTAAATATGTGTATGTATGCATAGATTTATGTATATATGTGTGTACATATGTATTTATGTGTTTTAGTGTATTTTTACTGTACAGAAAAAAAAGTATTTTTTATTGTAAACCTATATTTTTATATATCTGTATATACCTATACCTGTATAGGAATAGATATCTACCGTATTTTACATTAACATTATGACATATATATAGAAATATATATTCAATAATTATAATCTATTTTTTTTTCTATGTAGAGACCATAGGAATGTAAAATGTAGCAACAAGCTTCGGGTTTCGCGCTTTAGGTCTAGCACAGGTAGGGTTAGTGCACATGAGAAAATTAGTAATCTTAAAGTGTGTTCTTTGAATATAAAAAAGTATTATACACAGTGTAAAAATAATAAATAATCCATAGAATATTTATATTTGTTTACAGTATGTATAATAATTAGGAATACTAATTCTTAATGTTCGCTAACCCGACACTGCGTTAGACCTAAATCACAAAACACAAACGCCTAGATTACGAGTTTTGCACTATAGAGGGTGTGAAACGAACGCAACAAAAGTTGCGTTATTTCACCCTCCATAGCGCTGCCATTACAAGTTTCTGAAAAGCCTGCTTGTGCGTGCAATATGGTGGCGACAAGCTCCATACCGCACAAAATCCAAGGGCTGAGAATACGTGCTTGTGAACGCTTTCCCCATAGACATCAATGGGGAGAGATTGTTAGAAAAAAAAACTAACATCTGAAGTGCGGAATGAAAAGCTCCGTAACGCAACCCCATTGATGTCTGTGGGGGGAAAAAAAGTTAAGTTTAAACCTAACACCCTAACATAAACCCTAAATCTAAACATCCCTAATCCTCAGCCACTGACATCGCCGACACCGAAATAAAGTTATTAACCCTAATCTGCTGCTCCCGAAATTGCTGCCACTAATAAAAGTTATTAACCCCTAAACCTCTGGCCCCCCACATCAGCACCAATAAATAAACCTATTAACCCCTAAACCACCAGCCCCCCACATTGCAAAAAACTAATTTAAACTATTAACCCCTAAACCTAACAACCCCCTAACTTTATATTAAAATTACAATATCCCTATCTTAAAATAAATAAAAACTTACCTGTGAAATTAAAAAAAAACTAAGTTTAAACTAACAATTAACATAACTATTATACTAAACTATTATACTAAAGTTAAAATATCTACCAGGTTTTTTATTTTGGGGGGCTGGTTGGGTGGTAGGTTTTACTGTTGGGGGGGTCTTTGTATTTTTTCAAGGTAAAAGAGCTGATTTCTTTAGGGCAATGCCCTACAAAAGGCCCTTTTAAGGGCTATTGGTTGTTTATTGTAGGCTAAGGGGTGTTTTTTTTTGGGGGGGGGGGGCTTTTTTATTTTTATTAGATTAGGTGTAATTGTTTTTATTTTTGATAATTTCGTTTGTTATTTTTCATAATTTAGTGTTTGTTATTTTTTGTAATTTAGTATTCATATTATATTATGTAATTTTAAACTTAATTTTTTTTAGTAGTGTTAAGGTTTTTTTAATGTGTAATTTAATTTTTTTTAATTGGTAGTTATTTTAATTTTAGTGTAATAGTTTCATATAATAGTTATGTTAGGTTATTTGTTAGTTTAAACTTAGTTTTTTTTTATTTCACAGGTAAGTTTTTATTTATTTTAAGATAGGGATATTGTAATTTTAATTTAAAGTTAGGGGGTGATAGGTTTAGGTGTTAAAAGTTTAATTTATTAGTGGCGATATGGGGGGGCTGGCGGTTTAGGGGTTAATAGGTTTATTTAGTAGTGGCGATGTGGGGGGCTGGCGGTTTAGGGGTTAATAGGTTTAGTTAGTAGCGGCGGTGTCGGGGAGCGGCGGAATAGGGGTTAATAACTTTATTATAGAGCCAGGGATGTGGACGGGCGGCAGATTAGGGGCTAATACGTTTTAAATAGTGTTTGCGATGCGGGAGGGCCTCAGTTTAGGGGTTAATCGGTAGTTTATGTGTGTTAGTGTACTTTGTAACACTTTAGTTATGAGTTTTGTGAAACATTTTTGTTACACAAAATCCATAACTACTGCTCTCAGATGGCGGTATGGATCGTGTCCGTATAGGTTGCAACTTGCAATGCCGGCGCTATGGAAATCCCATGCATAAAAGTAAGTTTTTTGAGTTCAGGATTGACGTTACGTTACAGGCTAAAATGCTTGCAGTATAGCTATACCGACACGACTCGTAATGGCTGCGGTACTGTTTTTACATTGAAATGGCAATTTTTTCAGCGTTAAAACCGTAACGCAAAATTTGTAATCTAGCCGATTGTGTGTTAACGCATAATTTACATTCCTTTGGTCCTCACATGGAATTTTATTGTTATTATTATTAAATATATATTTATATATACAGTATATATATGATCATGAACGTAGAAAAGACGAGCACTCCAGATATTAGGTCACAAATGTCTGGGGTGCAACAGAACAAAATGTAGATGCAAAAGAGGAGTGCACAAATAAATCGTTAAAAAGTCCTGGTGAGTGCACTCCTCTTTTGCATCTATATATGATCATGTTAATGTAAAATAGATATCTATACCTATACATATCTATAGGAATAGACATACAGGCATAGGTATATACAGATATATATAAGAATATATATGTACCATAAAAATAAAATTTTCAGTTTGTAAAGAACATTGGAATGTGAAATATTCATAACTCCTGTCGATAAGTGTTAGGTTTTTTACTTCTGCGCTCTCCATTGAAGTCTATGGGAGAGAATATTCGGGGATATCTGAAGTTCTTTGGTTAGTGTGCAAAAAACCTTACTTCTAGTGAAGTTTATGCTCGAGCGAAAGCGCTAAATAGCATTTCACAACTATCTTATTAATTGGCTCCAGGAATTGGAACACATGTATTTTCTGGTATTTACTGATCTAGTTACCAACATCTTATACAGAGTACAACAAATGAATGGGAAATCCCCACTTATAGAAATGTGTTCAACCATTTTTAACTTTAAACTGCACTTTGCAATAAAACATTTGAACAATCGGTGGCCAGTAACACACAACAATGATTGAACCCCAAGGTTGTTAGTAAAACACAATAGTGATACAAACTATTGGTTACCAGTAACAAACATACAACAGAAATGTAACCTGTGGCAAACCTAGCCACTTCTGGACTATAACGTAAGAAAGGTTGTCTATAGGCTGTATATTGTGCTATGTAGATGTGACAGACCCTTCTGTCACCACTGAAGGAGTTAACTGTGTTCAGCTTTAGCCTCAGCTATTGTGCACTGACATTAATGTTATTGATACACAGTCCATTGTTTAATCAACCTCAGAGAGCAGACCCTAGATGATAAGGAAAGCCAAGTGTGTGTTTGTGTTTAAATTGTTATCAGCTTGAGCAAGGTATTCTATTGTATCATGTAAAAGGGCGTGTTCCCTCCATCTAATGTACAACATTCTTTCAACCCCCCTTCTGGGGGGTCAGACCTGCATAAATACTGGGCATATGAGCCTTAATAAAAGTCATTCTGTTTAAACCTGAAAACTGGCTGGGTTGTGAATTGCTGATTCCCTATGCAGAACATTGTTCCCTGGTGTTAACCCTTGGTTTCCTGTTAGTACCATTACATAACCCATCGATTGCCATTAACACACAGTCACCAGAGATAAAACTTATTGCATGGATGTAATGCTTGGTCAGCAGTGACTTAACCCTTTGATCCCCCTACCCCCCCAAAACAAATCTTTGAAAAGTTGAAATGATCCCTTTCATTGCCAGAAAAATATGTGAAAAAAGGGGTTATATCACTTTGGCACAAATCATTCAGAGCAGTAATTTAACACATTCACTGCCTGAAACCACCTATACAGCAGGATCTAAATGCCTTGGTTTCCCTTTCTTGGTTTGTGTCCAGTGTCCCTTGACAACCAGCCACATGTGCAGAAATTAGAAGAAGCTATGTTAGTGCATATCTTGAAGAAGAGAGGTTCCACATTCCAGGCCTGAACCTTACTGTGAACCCCCACTGTTCTCCTTAATAAGTGCGATTTGGGTACTAATATATTTCAATCCCTGTTAAAGGCAATGTATACAAGTTTTATTAAAAGATGTCCAAGATTTAGGCCTAAAGAATGATGCCATAGTACTATGAACAATCTTTTGTTCAAGCTCTAATTATATACGCTTATTTCTGTAAAATGCCTCTGATCCACTGGGTTCACAGCAACCCAACATCTCTGCAGGTCCAAGCGGTACTTTAACTATGTGTTAATTCAACTCTGTTGCTGGATTAAATCACATAGAAGTGCAGTGTCACTAATCTTAAAATGAAATGCTCTAACAAATTAGAGCAAGTAATGTTTTGACTATAATGGCCATTTATCACCCTGCAACATGCTACAATTCAGCTTTTTTTTATTTATGTACTTATTTATTTATTTTTTAATTATACATTTTATTAGTTTTAAACAAAATACAACATATTAATATGAGGTCAACTCTTTCATATTGAAGAACCTGTTCATATCTAGAACCATAAATACTAATATATAGTTACAAGTAGGACGTATCAGTCGTTCTACTGATGTAGACCTCAAAAGGTACAAAGTTTCATTATCAATGTACTCTTCTGACATATCAAATTAGAGAAATAAAAGAAAAATCTTCACACTGTGGGGCCCATTCATCAAGCTCTGTAAGGAGCTTGCGGGCCCGTGTTTCTGGCGAGTCTTCAGACTCGCCAGAAACACAAGTTACGGAGCAGCGGTCTAAAGACTGCACCTCCATAACCCTGTCCTCCTGCTCTGATGAGGCGGACAGGAATCGCCGGAAATAAACTAGATCGAGTACGATTGGGTTGATTGACACCTCCCTGCTGGCGGCTGATTGGCCGCGAGTCTGCAGGGGGCGGCGTTGCACCAGCAGCTCACAAGAGCTGCTGGTGCAATGCTGAATACGGAGAGCGTATTGCTCTCCGCATTCAGCGATGTCTGTCAGACCTGATCCGCAGTGTCGGATCAGGTCCGACAGACATTTGTTAAATAGGCCCCTGTATGTCCATTAGTGAGAATATATGAAGAAGCCATCTTACATAAAGTCCATTGTTTCTCATGAGGTAACAACATAAATCAATGAATTATCAGTTAAAGGGATAGCAAACCCAAAAATTTTCTCTCATGATTCAGATAAAGAGGCCTATTTATCTAAGGTCTTGCGGACCTGATCCGACAGTGCGGATCAGGTCCGCAAGACCTCACTGAATGCGGAGAGCAATACGCTCTCCGTATTCAGCATCGCACCAGCAGCTCACAAGAGCTGCTGGTGCAACGCCGCCCCCTGCAGACGCGCGGCCAATCAGCCGCCAGCAGGGAGGTGTCAATCAACCCGATCATGCTCGATCGGTTGAATTGTGGCGATTCCTGTCCACCTGCTCAGAGCAGGCTGACAGGGTTATGGAGCAGCGGTCTTTAGACTGCTGCTTCACAACTGCTGTTTCTGGCGAGTCTGCGGGATCGCCAGAAACACGGGCCCACAAGCTCCATACAGAGCTTGATAAATGGGCCTCAAAAAATACAATTTTAAACAACTTTCCAATTTACATCTATTATCTAATTTGTTTAATTTTTCAGATATCCTTTGTTGATGAAATAGCAATGTACATGGGTGAGCCAATCACATGAGGCATCTATGTGCCGCCACCAATCAGCAGCTACTGTGCCTATCCAGATATGCTTTTCAGCAAAGGATATCAAGAGAATAAAGCATATTAGATAATAGAAGTAAATTAGAAAGTTGTTTAAAATTGCATGCTCTTTCTAAATCATGAAAGGGAAAAATATGGGTTTAATGTCCCTTTAACATACGATAAGGAGGGCAGTCCTTCAAGGATCTCAAAAGAAAACATACAGATCAATAAGCAGCAAGACTGCGCTATTATAACCTTCTGCAGGCCTCATATGCAGATAGCGCTGCCATTAAGGGGATAAAGGGGACTGTCCTGGCAACATTTTATTCAACCTAATAGGAGCAACAACTCAGCTTTGATTAGCGCAGGAGTAACTTTATATCTGACCTTAACTGACCGCAACAGATGAGACCAGATAAACTAACCATAGAGGTCTGTAGTTATGGGTTACTCTGAAATCAAACAGTTAAACAATGGCAAAGTTTGCTGGATTTTTTTTTTTTTTTAACAATTTTAAATGCTTATAAGACATTTATTTTGACTCACATATTTTGCAATTCTGCACTTAAATGCTGGAAACACACATCTATCTATCATCTATCTGTCTGTCTATCTATCTATCTATCTATCTGTCTGTCTATCTGTCTGTCTGTAAGATTGCCTTTCTATAAACCCATTGCCTATTTATAAATGGCAGTAGACATTTTCTCTTTGTGCTTTTTTTTGTTATATAATTTGTATTAAATTTGACATATTACATAACATTGAAACAATAGCAATATGTAACAATATAAAGTGTGAAATTGTTAGAAACATAAATTGACAGAATATACATATTAATTTTATACAAAAAAAATGTAAGAAATTGTTATTAAATTATCTTGGTTTCACCCAGCAGCATTATAGTACACACTTATTCTGCGAAAATTAGAGAGCCCTCATTGTTTAATCAATACAAAAACGTTTGTTGGAGAGCGTAAAATAAAACTTACTTGTGGTATGTGTGTGTTATGGTTCTGGTTGGAATTTGTTAGAGCTGTATTGTGAATTACTCGTAGAGCGTCAAAACATATTTAGAAATAATGTGTATTCAAAGGAATGACGACCACCGAGAGGCAGAGTAACTATAATATAGGAATGCATAGAAAACTGAAAAATGGGTTAAGTAAGGTAGAATAACCGTTGGTGCAACACATAAAAAGGAGGGGAAGGAAGAAAAAAAAAAAGGGAAAGATAAGAGTTAAATGGTGGGTCACTGAACACCACTTTTGTTCTGTGTTTTGTGGGCTAATTCTGAAGCAAACACTAATAATATTGTTAATCTCTACTGGCTTGCCCCCCCCCCCCCCCCCCGCCGTATTGTCTCCAAGTCTCCCAACACAAACAGTGAAGGTCTATTCGTCTTGTATCTGCAAAGAAGCTACTTTCCATAGTTTCTAGGTAACCCATCATATCAGTCCCTTGGGCCCATTTAGGGCATTGGGCTTTACGCAAATTTCTGTCAATGACCGACTTAACCGCCATAAAAATATATATACTTATTTAACCGCCATAAAAATATATATGTATAGAATTAAGTAGAATGTTACCACTCAGTGTCAGTGAGTGGAAACAGGCGTTACTCAAGTAAATGCGCTAGTCAGAGGTATGAAAATCTCATAGAGCAGCTATGAAGGTACAAATATTGTATGATAGACTAAGTCTATACAATATAGGAAAAATAGGAGTCAAAGGGTAAACAGCGCTTATGGAGATTCTTAAAAACTGAATAATATTAAAGTCTCGGCAGTGTTGGTGGGTAAAGAAAACAAAAAAAAAAAACAAAAAAAAAAAACAAAAAAAAAGGGAAGAGAAGTATATGAATATACGTCTATATATTAGAGTCTTTGATAGGATATTGGAATCCTAGTGTAATGAAGGCGTAATAGATACCCTTACCAAAAGTTACCTCAATCCTATGAGGTAAGTTTGCCGCATTGGAGGATGTATCTAGTGGTTGAATGAATCCTGGATGTTCTGGTCTGTATAAAATCGCTGCCTCTTGGAGTAGAATGGGATGTGGGACCCACAAAAAGGGGACCCACATCCCATTCTACTCCAAGAGGCAGCGATTTTATACAGACCAGAACATCCAGGATTCATTCAACCACTAGATACATCCTCCAATGCGGCAAACTTACCTCATAGGATTGAGGTAACTTTTGGTAAGGGTATCTATTACGCCTTCATTACACTAGGATTCCAATATCCTATCAAAGACTCTAATATATATACGTATATTCATATACTTCTCTTCCCTTTTTTTTTTTTTGTTTTTTTTTTTTTTGTTTTCTTTACCCACCAACACTGCCGAGACTTTAATATTATTCAGTTTTTAAGAATCTCCATAAGCGCTGTTTACCCTTTGACTCCTATAAAAATATATATACTTAAGTTTATCACATACTTGGGAATATTGTCTGGGAAAAGATGGAATAATCCCATTCGGGGGTTGGCCGTACCGCCAATCCCAAGGTTAGAGCAAAAGAAAAAAAACCTTGCCCACAGTCTGCGTATCTTGGGGCAATCCGACCCCATATGTAAGGGTGTGCCAACTCTACCACAGCCTCTCCAACACATTGGTGAGTGTACCCTAGAATTTTTAAATAGACGAAGAGGAGTTAGATGCCATTGAGTTAATATTTTGAAGTAAAGTTTATATGTGGATAAGTTGTGGATAGCCTGTTTGGTCACATTGATGGCTTTAGTCCAAGCCTCCATAGGGGCTTTGAATTTGGCAGTTGTTTCCCATTGTCTCTTTGTGTCTTTAACAAAAGTGATATAAGTCAAATAAATCAGACCCAATTTTTATACATTTAGGAGAAAGAAAATCGTGATATGCTATAATTTATTTCCTTACAAAAAAAGACGCTTAATGTCACTGCATAATTGTGTTTGATTTTCTTTTTCTAAAAATCCTTAGAGTTGTAAACATTTTGATGCTTTTTTATTAAATAAATATATTATATTAGAAATGTGTTACCCAAATAAATGAATAAACAGAATTTATGTTTACCTGATAAATTACTTTCTCCAACGGTGTGTCCGGTCCACGGCGTCATCCTTACTTGTGGGATATTCTCTTCCCCAACAGGAAATGGCAAAGAGCCCAGCAAAAGCTGGTCACATGATCCCTCCTAGGCTCCGCCTTCCCCAGTCATTCGACCGACGTAAAGGAGGAATATTTGCATAGGAGAAATCATATGATACCGTGGTGACTGTAGTTAGAGAAAATAAATCATCAGACCTGATTAAAAAACCAGGGCGGGCCGTGGACCGGACACACCGTTGGAGAAAGTAATTTATCAGGTAAACATAAATTCTGTTTTCTCCAACATAGGTGTGTCCGGTCCACTGCGTCATCCTTACTTGTGGGAACCAATACCAAAGCTTTAGGACACGGATGATGGGAGGGAGCAAATCAGGTCACCTAGATGGAAGGCACCACGGCTTGCAAAACCTTTCTCCCAAAAATAGCCTCAGAAGAAGCAAAAGTATCAAATTTGTAAAATTTGGTAAAAGTGTGCAGTGAAGACCAAGTCGCTGCCTTACATATCTGATCAACAGAAGCCTCGTTCTTGAAGGCCCATGTGGAAGCCACAGCCCTAGTGGAATGAGCTGTGATTCTTTCAGGAGGCTGCCGTCCGGCAGTCTCATAAGCCAATCTGATGATGCTTTTAAGCCAAAAAGAGAGAGAGGTAGAAGTTGCTTTTTGACCTCTCCTTTTACCAGAATAAACAACAAACAAGGAAGATGTTTGTCTGAAATCCTTTGTAGCCTCTAAATAGAACTTTAGAGCATGAACTACATCCAAATTGTGCAACAAACGTTCCTTCTTTGAAACTGGATTCGGACACAAAGAAGGCACAACTATCTCCTGGTTAATATTTTTGTTAGAAACAACTTTCGGAAGAAAACCAGGTTTAGTACGCAAAACCACCTTATCTGCATGGAACACCAGATAAGGAGGAGAACACTGCAGAGCAGATAACTCTGAAACTCTTCTAGCAGAAGAAATTGCAACCAAAAACAAAACTTTCCAAGATAATAACTTGATATCTACGGAATGTAAGGGTTCAAACGGAACCCCTTGAAGAACTGAAAGAACTAAATTGAGACTCCAAGGAGGAGTCAAAGGTTTGTAGACAGGCTTGATTCTAACCAGAGCCTGAACAAAAGCTTGAACATCTGGCACAGCCGCCAGCTTTTGTGAAGTAAAACAGATAAAGCAGAAATCTGTCCCTTCAAAGAACTTGCAGATAATCCATTCTCCAAACCTTCTTGAAGAAAGGATAGAATCTTAGGAATTTTTATCTTGTTCCATGGGAATCCTTTAGATTCACACCAACAGATATATTTTTTCCATATTTTATGGTAGATTTTTCTAGTTACAGGCTTTCTAGCCTGAACAAGAGTATCAATGACAGAATCTGAGAACCCTCGCTTTGATAAAATCAAGCGTTCAATCTCCAAGCAGTCAGTTGGAGTGAGGCCAGATTCGGATGTTCGAACGGACCTTGAACAAGAAGGTCCTGTCTCAAAGGTAGCTTCCATGGTGGAGCCGATGACATATTCACCAGATCTGCATACCAAGTCCTGCGTGGCCACGCAGGAGCTATCAAGATCACCGATACCCTCTCCTGTTTGATCCTGGCTACCAGCCTGGGAATGAGAGGAAACGGTGGGAACACATAAGCTAGGTTGAAGCTCCAAGGTGCTACTAGTGCATCCACTAGAGTCGCCTTGGGATCCCTGGATCTGGATCCGTAGCAAGGAACCTTGAAGTTCTGACGAGACGCCATCAGATCCATGTCTGGAATGCCCCACAATTGAATTATTTGGGCAAAGATTTCCGGATGGAGTTCCCACTCCCCCGGATGAAATGTCTGACGACTCAGAAAATCCGCTTCCCAATTTTCCACTCCTGGGATGTGGATTGCAGACAAGTGGCAGGAGTGAGTCTCCGCCCATTGAATTATTTTGGTCACTTCTTCCATCGCCAGGGAACTCCTTGTTCCCCCCTGATGGTTGATATACGCAACAGTCGTCATGTTGTCTGATTGAAACCGTATGAATTTGGCCTTTGCTAGCTGAGGCCAAGCCTTGAGAGCATTGAATATCGCTCTCAGTTCCAGAATATTTATCGGGAGACGAGATTCTTCCCGAGACCAAAGACCCTGAGCTTTCAGGGGTTCCCAGACCGCGCCCCAGCCCACCAGACTGGCGTCGGTCGTGACAATGACCCACTCTGGTCTGCGGAAGCTCATCCCTTGTGACAGGTTGTCCAGGGTCAGCCACCAACGGAGTGAATCTCTGGTCCTCTGATCTACTTGTATCGTCGGAGACAAGTCTGTATAATCCCCATTCCACTGACTGAGCATGCACAGTTGTAGTGGTCTTAGATGAATTCGCGCAAAAGGAACTATGTCCATTGCCGCGACCATCAAACCTATTACTTCCATGCACTGCGCTATGGAAGGAAGAAGAACAGAATGAAGTACTTGACAAGAGCTTAGAAGTTTTGATTTTCTGGCCTCTGTCAGAAAAATCCTCATTTCTAATGAGTCTATTATTGTTCCCAAGAAGGGAACTCTTGTTGACGGAGATAGAGAACTTTTTTCTACGTTCACTTTCCACCCGTGAGATCTGAGAAAGGCCAGGACAATGTCCGTATGAGCCTTTGCTTGTGGCAGAGACGACGCTTGAATCAGTATGTCGTCCAAGTAAGGTACTACTGCAATGCCCCTTGGTCTTAGCACCGCTAGAAGGGACCCTAGTACCTTTGTGAAAATTCTTGGAGCAGTGGCTAATCCGAATGGAAGTGCCACAAACTGGTAATGCTTGTCCAGAAAGGCGAACCTTAGGAACCGATGATGTTCCTTGTGGATAGGAATATGTAGATACGCATCCTTTAAATCCACCGTGGTCATGAATTGACCTTCCTGGATGGTAGGAAGAATTGTCCGAATGGTTTCCATTTTGAACGATGGAACCTTGAGAAATTTGTTTAGGATCTTGAGATCTAAGATTGGTCTGAATGTTCCCTCTTTTTTGGGAACTATGAACAGATTGGAGTAGAATCCCATCCCTTGTTCTCCTAATGGAACAGGATAAATCACTCCCATTTTTAACAGGTCTTCTACACAATGTAAGAATGCCTGTCTTTTTATGTGGTCTGAAGACAATTGAGACCTGTGGAACCTCCCCCTTGGGGGTAGCTCCTTGAATTCCAGAAGATAACCTTGGGAGACTATTTCTAGCGCCCAAGGATCCAGAACATCTCTTGCCCAAGCCTGAGCGAAGAGAGAAAGTCTGCCCCCCACCAGATCCGGTCCCGGATCGGGGGCCAACATCTCATGCTGTCTTGGTAGCAGTGGCAGGTTTCTTGGCCTGCTTACCTTTGTTCCAGCCTTGCATTGGCCTCCAGGCTGGCTTGGTTTGAGAAGTATTACCCTCTTGCTTAGAGGATGTAGAACTTGGGGCTGGTCCGTTTCTGCGAAAGGGACGAAAATTTGGTTCATTTTTAGCCTTAAAAGACCTATCCTGAGGAAGGGCGTGGCCCTTACCCCCAGTGATATCTGAAATAATCTCTTTCAAGTCAGGGCCAAACAGCGTTTTCCCCTTGAAAGGTATGTTAAGCAATTTGTTCTTGGAAGACGCATCCGCTGACCAAGATTTTAGCCAAAGCGCTCTGCGCG
The DNA here is from genome assembly GCF_027579735.1 of Bombina bombina. Lineage (NCBI taxonomy): Eukaryota > Metazoa > Chordata > Amphibia > Anura > Bombinatoridae > Bombina > Bombina bombina. The sequence goes on along the minus strand of NC_069506.1, from coordinate 264,369,394 downwards.
CCACAATAGCAAACCCTGAATTTTTCGCCGCTAATCTAGCCAATTGCAAAGTGGCGTCTAAAGTAAAAGAGTTAGCCAATTTAAGAGCGTGAACTCTGTCCATAATCTCCTCATAAGAAGAATCTTTATCGAGCGACTTTTCTAGTTCATCGAACCAGAAACACGCTGCTGTAGTGACAGGAACAATGCATGAAATTGGTTGTAGAAGGTAACCTTGCTGAACAAACATCTTTTTAAGCAAACCCTCTAATTTTTTATCCATAGGATCTTTGAAAGCACAACTATCTTCTATAGGGATAGTAGTGCGTTTGTTTAGAGTAGAAACCGCCCCCTCGACCTTGGGGACTGTCTGCCATAAGTCCTTTCTGGGGTCGACCATAGGAAACAATTTCTTAAATATAGGGGGAGGGACAAAAGGTATGCCGGGCCTTTCCCATTCTTTGTTTACAATGTCCGCCACCCGCTTGGGTATAGGAAAAGCTTCGGGGGGCCCCGGGACCTCTAGGAACTTGTCCATCTTACATAATTTCTCTGGAATGACCAAATTGTCACAATCATCCAGAGTAGATAACACCTCCTTAAGCAGAGCGCGGAGATGTTCCAATTTAAATTTGAATGTAATCACATCAGGTTCAGCTTGTTGAGAAATTTTCCCTGAGTCTGAAATTTCTCCCTCAGACAAAACCTCCCTGGCCCCCTCAGACTGGTGTAGGGGCATGTCAGAACCATTATCATCAGCGTCCTCATGCTCTTCAGTATTTTCTAAAACAGAGCAGTCGCGCTTTCGCTGATAAGTGGGCATTTTGGCTAAAATGTTTTTGATAGAATTATCCATTACAGCCGTTAATTGTTGCATAGTAAGGAGTATTGGCGCACTAGATGTACTAGGGGCCTCCTGTGTGGGCAAGACTGGCGTAGACGAAGGAGGGGATGATGCAGTACCATGCTTACTCCCCTCACTTGAGGAATCATCTTGGGCATCATTTTCTCTAAATTGTTTGTCACATACATCACATCTATTTAAATGAGAAGGAACCTTGGCTTCCTCACATACAGAACATAGTCTATCTGATAGTTCAGACATGTTAAACAGGCATAAACTTGATAACAAAGTACAAAAAACGTTTTAAAATAAAACCGTTACTGTCACTTTAAATTTTAAACTGAACACACTTTATTACTGAATATGTGAAAAAGTATGAAGGAATTGTTCAAAATTCACCAAAATTTCACCACAGTGTCTTAAAGCCTTAAAAGTATTGCACACCACATTTGAAAGCTTTAACTCTTAAAATAACGGAACCGGAGCCGTTTTTATATTTAACCCCTATACAGTCCCTGGTATCTGCTTTTAAACACCAAAAAACTCTAAGCCATCTCCGTGGAGATGTTGCCTGTGCAACGGCAAAGAGAATGACTGGGGAAGGCGGAGCCTAGGAGGGATCATGTGACCAGCTTTGCTGGGCTCTTTGCCATTTCCTGTTGGGGAAGAGAATATCCCACAAGTAAGGATGACGCCGTGGACCGGACACACCTATGTTGGAGAAATATACATTATATTCCACATATTTTCTAGTACCATTTTACTAGTCTTTAGCAAGTCTACAAACCATTGTGGAGGCAGAAATAGATGACAGAACGACAGATAGATGAATGGGAGGACGTACAGACAGATATTTGGATACATATAGAGTATAGGTCTGAGTATACTGTACATACATTATGCATTTTTCATAAGTTTCCTGCATTAAAAGGGATATGCTAATCTCCATTAACACACAGCGCCATTATAGAACTGTTAATGTACTCCTGCTTCAGGGACTGAACCGTCAGCAGAAAAATAAACAGCAGCCTCAGTGTATTTGCTTGTGGGGGTCAACTTATCATCCCCATAGCACAATAAAGAGTGCAATTGTATCACATGGGAGTGGAGTAAAACAAACCACTAGGATGTTACCTATCTGCAGTCATCAGCATTTTACATTGAAGTGACATGAAAGTAAAAATTAACCCTTCATGATTCAGATATAGCATGCAATAAAAAAAAGTGATACATATTAGATATAGAGCCCTCTCTTATTAGGGCTTCCTGTGTCTTATAGTTAGAAAGGAGGGCACAGGTTACGAACCACAAAGCCTAGAGCAACTAGGTTACAACATGGTGGCTACACATAACTTTTTGGAAATGTAAAGTTTCCACTTACTCCATAAATATTATTAAACAATATATCATTGTTGAAACCACTGTTGATTTACATCTACTGTAGGGCTGCACGATTAATCGCATATGCGATTTAAAATCGCGATTAAACTCTGTGGTTTAAAAACCATGAGAGTACTTGATTTATAACCCCACCCACTATGATGTCACCTATGATGTACAGGAGGGCTCCACAGCGGCAACATGCGGGTAAGGGGGGTGGCAGTGACTTACTAGTGCTGTACTAGCCCGCATCTTCGGCATCAAATAGGGCTGGTGAGCAGTGGTTCCTTCAAGCGGCAGCAGCTTCTGAATGTACAGCTTGTGGAACACCGTCATCTGTAACACTGCTCAGATAGGTTCCTTGCTTACCCAGCTGACATGTTTTGTGCGGGCACATGATCTCCCTACAGACCGATCTTGCAACTAGAGCTTGTGCCATAAGTTTGAGTAACTTACAGTGACCTCGGGACTAAAAACATAATTTATGCTTACCTGATAAATTTATTTCTCTTGTAGTGTATCCAGTCCACGGATCATCCATTACTTGTGGGATATTCTCCTTCCCAACAGGAAGTTGAAAGAGGATCACCCACAGCAGAGCTGCTATACAGCTCCTCCCCTCACTGTCATATCCAGTCATTCGACCGAAACAAGACGAGAAAGGAGAAACCATAGGGTGCAGTGGTGACTGTAGTTTAATTAAAATTTAGTATAAGCAAGAAACTCTTCCCAGTGTTGCTCAAGGTGTTTGGTGTATGGGGAGGGAAATAAATAAATCTTGTCCAGACGCTGTTGGTGCGTGCAAATCATGCAGTATGTGGAAATATGAACAGAGCTCTGTCTGCGGTGTGGCAGGTTTAAATACGGCTAAACACCGGAGTGGTGTATAACTCACCAAACTTGCTGCTTTAGCCTTTCTCCGCAAGCCTTTATAATATCCTGCCCCGCTGGCTTTCACTTGCTCCTCACTCCTGGAGGTCTTTTAGCCTGTGCTCCGATATCCGTCCAAAAGGGCATACCGCTTCACAGCATCCGTAGTGTTTTGTTGTAAGCACGCTGTGGCTGAGCGTGATCCGGCACTTCCTGGTTCATGACGTAGTAGTCTGCATACGCCAATGGGATTCCCTGCTACACGATCGTAGCCCCATACACCAACTATCCACCTGAGTGCCGAGATTCGAGCCTGGTAACAGTGTATATCCTAACAAAAATTGCAAAAAAACAGGCGAGTCTCCAGGCACTATAGAATAAAAGTTCAATGTTTATTGGAAACCAGATAAAAAAGTTTAAGACATAATAAACATAAAATAAGAAAGCTGAGCTGTCTTACGCGTTTCGGCTACAATTAGCCTTACTCATAGCCTTACTCATAGAGAGTGTCTATGAGTAAGGCTAATTGTAGCCGAAACGCGTAAGACAGCTCAGCTTTCTTATTTTATGTTTATTATGTCTTAAACTTTTTTATCTGGTTTCCAATAAACATTGAACTTTTATTCTATAGTGCCTGGAGACTCGCCTGGTTTTTTGCAATTTTTGTTATAATTAAAATTTAGACCTGCCTTAAAAGAACAGGGCGGGCCGTGGACTGGATACACTACAAGAGAAATAAATTTATCAGGTAAGCATAAATTATGTTTTCTCTTGTTAAGTGTATCCAGTCCATGGATCATCCATTACTTGTGGGATACCAATACCAAAGCTAAAGTACACGGATGATGGGAGGGACAAGGCAGGAACTTAAACGGAAGGAACCACTGCCTGTAGAACCTTTATCCCAAAAACAGCCTCCGAAGAAGCAAAAGTGTCAAATTTGTAAAATTTTGAAAAGGTGTGAAGCGAAGACCAAGTCGCAGCCTTGCAAATCTGTTCAACAGAGGCCTCATTTTTAAAGGCCCAGGTGGAAGCCACAGCTCTAGTAGAATGAGCTGTAATCCTTTCAGGGGGCTGCTGTCCAGCAGTCTCATAGGCTAAGCGTATTATGCTCCGAAGCCAAAAGGAGAGGTTGCCGAAGCTTTTTAACCTCTCCTCTGTCCAGAGTAAACGACAAACAGGGCAGATATTTGACGAAAATCTTTAGTAGCCTGTAAGTAGAACTTCAAGGCACGGACTACGTCCAGATTATGTAAAAGACGTTCCTTCTTTGAAGAAGGATTAGGACACAATGATGGAACAACAATCTCTTGATTGATATTCCTGTTAGAAACCACCTTAGGTAAAAACCCAGGTTTGGTACGCAGAACTACCTTGTCTGAATGAAAAATCAGATAAGGAGAATCACAATGTAAGGCAGATAACTCAGAGACTCTTCGAGCCGAGGAAATAGCCATCAAAAACAGAACTTTCCAAGATAAAAGTTTAATATCAATGGAATGAAGCGGTTCAAACGGAACTCCCTGAAGAACTTTAAGAACCAAGTTTAAGCTCCACGGAGGAGCAACAGTTTTAAACACAGGCTTAATCCTAACCAAAGCCTGACAAAATGCCTGGACGTCTGGAACTTCTGCCAGACGCTTGTGCAAAAGAATAGACAGAGCAGAGATCTGCCCTTTTAAAGAACTAGCTGATAAGCCTTTGTCCAAACCCTCTTGGAGAAAGGACAATATCCTAGGAATCCTAACCTTACTCCATGAGTAACTCTTGGATTCACACCAATAAAGGTATTTACGCCATATCTTATGGTAGATTTTCCTGGTAACAGGCTTCCGAGCCTGTATTAAGGTATCAATGACTGACTCGGAGAAGCCACGCCTTGATAGAATCAAGCGTTCAATCTCCATGCAGTCAGTCTCAGAGAAATTAGATTTGGATGATTGAAAGGACCTTGTATTAGAAGGTCCTGCCTTAGAGGCAGAGTCCATGGTGGAAGAGATGACATGTCCACTAGGTCTGCATACCAGGTCCTGCGTGGCCACGCAGGCGCTATCAGAATCACTGATGCTCTCTCCTGTTTGATTTTGGCAATCAGTCGAGGGAGCAGAGGATACGGTGGAAACACATAGGCCAGGTTGAAGAACCAAGGAGCTGCTAGAGCATCTATCAGCGTTGCTCCCGGGTCCCTGGACCTGGATCCGTAACAAGGAAGCTTGGCGTTCTGGCGAGACGCCATGAGATCCAGTTCTGGTTTGCCCCAACGAAGGACCAGTTGAGCAAACACCTCCGGATGGAGTTCCCACTCCCCCGGATGAAAATTCTGACGACTTAGAAAATCCGCCTCCCAGTTTTCTACGCCTGGGATGTGGATCGCTGACAGGTGGCAAGAGTGAGACTCTGCCCAGCGAATTATCTTTGAGACTTCTAACATCGCTAGGGAACTCCTGGTTCCCCCTTGATGGTTGATGTAAGCAACAGTCGTGATGTTGTCCGACTGAAATCTGATGAACCTCAGTGTTGCTAACTGAGGCCAAGCTAGAAGAGCCTTGAATATTGCTCTTAACTCCAGAATATTTATTGGGAGGAGTTTCTCCTCCTGAGTCCACGATCCCTGAGCCTTCAGGGAGTTCCAGACTGCGCCCGAACCTAGAAGGCTGGCATCTGTTGTTACAATCGTCCAATCTGGAACTGGATGGATCACTCCCATTACTAGGAGGTTCTGCACACAGCTTAGGAATGCCTCTTTCTTTATCAGGTTTTCTGATAACCTTGAAAGATGAAATCTCCCTTGTGGAGAAGAAGCTTTGAAGTCCAGAAGATATCCCTGAGATATGATCTCCAACGCCCAGGGATCCTGAACATCTCTTGCCCACGCCTGGGCGAAGAGAGAAAGTCTGCCCCCCACTAGATCCGTTTCCGGATAGGGGGCCGTTCCTTCATGCTGTCTTGGGGGCAGCAGCAGGCTTTCTGGTCTGCTTGCCCTTGTTCCAGGACTGGTTAGGTCTGGAATGTCTGGAATGAACAACAGTTCCCTCTTGTTTTGAAGCGGAGGAAGTTGATGCTGCTCCTGCCTTGAAATTTCGAAAGGCATGAAAATTAGACTGTCTGGCCTTTGATTTGACCCTGTCCTGAGGAAGGGTATGACCCTTACCTCCAGTAATGTCAGCAATAATTTCTTTCAAGCCAGGCCCGAATAAGGTCTGCCCCTTGAAAGGAATGTTAAGTAATTTAGACTTAGAAGTCACGTCAGCTGACCAGGATTTAAGCCATAGCGCCCTACGCGCCTGGATGGCGAATCCGGAATTCTTAGCCGTTAGTTTAGTCAAATGAACAATGGCATCAGAAACAAATGAGTTAGCTAGCTTAAGCGATCTAAGCTTGTCAATAATTTCATCCAATGGAGCTGTATGAATGGCCTCTTCCAGGGCCTCAAACCAGAATGCCGCCGCAGCAGTGACAGGCGCAATGCATGCAAGGGGCTGTAAAATAAAACCTTGTTGAATAAACATTTTCTTAAGGTAACCCTCCAATTTTTTATCCATTGGATCTGAAAAAGCACAACTCTCCTCAACCGGGATAGTGGTACGCTTTGCTAAAGTAGAAACTGCTCCCTCCACCTTAGGGACCGTCTGCCGTAAGTCCCGTGTAGTGGTGTCTATTGGGAACATTTTTCTAAATATAGGAGGTGGGGAAAAGGGCACACCGGGTCTATCCCACTCCTTGCTAATAATTTCTGTAAGCCTTTTAGGTATAGGGAAAACATCAGTACACACCGGCACTGCATAGTATCTATCCAGCCTACACAATTTCTCTGGAATTGCAACTGTGTTACAGTCATTCAGAGCAGCTAATACCTCCCCAAGCAATACACGGAGGTTCTCAAGCTTAAATTTAAAATTAGAAATCTCTGAATCAGGTTTCCCCGAGTCAGAGACGTCACCCACAGAATGAAGCTCACCGTCCTCATGTTCTGCATACTGTGACGCAGTATCAGACATGGCTCTTACAGCACCTGCGCGCTCTGCATCTCTCCTAATCCCAGAGCTATTGCGCTTGCCTCTGAAATCAGGCAATCTAGATAATACCTCTGACAGGGTATTATTCATGATTGCAGCCATGTCCTGCAAGGCAATCGCTATGGGCGTCCCTGATGTACTTGGCGCCATACTAGCGTGCGTCCCCTGAGCGGGAGGCGAAGGTTCTGACACGTGGGGAGAGTTAGTCGGCATAACTTCCCCCTCGACAGAATCCTCTGGTGATAATTCTTTTATAGATAAAGACTGATCTTTATTATTTAAAGTAAAATCAATACATTTAGTACACAATCTCCTATGGGGCTCCACCATGGCTTTCAAACATAATGAACAAGTAGATTCATCTGTGTCAGACATGTTTAAACAGACTAGCAATGAAACTAGCAAGCTTGGAAAACACTTTAAAACAGGTTTACAAGCAATATAAGAAACGCTACTGCGCCTTTAAGAAACACTTACGGCTAGATTTGGAGTTTTGTCGGTAACGACCCGAAAATCTAACGCCGGCTTTTTTCTGGCCGCACCATAAAAATAACTCTGGTATTGAGAGTCCACATAAAGGCTGCGTTAGGCTCCAAAAAAGGAGCGTAGAGCATTTTTAACGCAGCTTCAACTCTCGATACCAGAGTTGCTTACGCAAGTGGCCAGCCTCAAAAACATGCTTGTGCACGATTCCCCCATAGAAAACAATGGGGCTGTTTGAGCTGAAAAAAAACCTAACACCTGCAAAAAAGCCGCGTTCAGATCCTAACGCAGCCCCATTGTTTGCTATGCGGAAACACCTCCTAAGTCTGCACCTAACACCCTAACATGTACCCCGAGTCTAAACACCCCTAACCTTACACTTATTAACCCCTAATCTGCCGCCCCCGCTATCGCTGACCCCTGCATATTATTTTTAACCCCTAATCTGCCGCTCCGTAAACCGCCGCTACTTACATTATCCTTATGTACCCCTAATCTGCTGCCCCTAACACCGCCGACCCCTATATTATATTTATTAACCCCTAATCTTCCCCCCACAACGTCGCCTCCACCTTCCTACACTTATTAACCCCTAATCTGCCGAGCGGACCTGAGCGCTACTATAATAAAGTTATTAACCCCTAATCCGCCTCACTAACCCTATAATAAATAGTATTAACCCCTAATCTGCCCTCCCTAACATCGCCGACACCTAACTTTAATTATTAACCCCTAATCTGCCGACCGGAGCTCACCGCTATTCTAATAAATGTATTAACCCCTAAAGCTAAGTCTAACCCTAACACTAACACCCCCCTAAATTAAATATAATTTTAATCTAACGAAATTAATTAACTCTTATTAAATAAAGTATTCCTATTTAAAGCTAAATACTTACCTGTAAAATAAATCCTAATATAGCTACAATATAAATTATAATTACATTGTAGCTATTTTAGGATTAATATTTATTTTACAGGCAACTTATTTTAACCAGGTACAATAGCTATTAAATAGTTAAGAACTATTTAATAGTTACCTAGTTAAAATAATTACAAAATTACCTGTAAAATAAATCCTAACCTAAGTTACAATTAAACCTAACACTATACTATCATTAAATTAATTAAATAAAATACCTACAATTACCTACAATTAAACCTAACACTACACTATCAATAAATAAATTAAATACAATTCCTACAAATAACTACAATGAAATAAACTAACTAAAGTACAAAAAATAAAAAAGAACTAAGTTACAAAAAATAAAAAAATATTTACAAACATAAGAAAAATATTACAACAATTTTAAACTAATTACACCTACTCTAAGCCCCCTAATAAAATAACAAAGCCCCCCAAAATAAAAAAAATGCCCTACCCTATTCTAAATTACTAAAGTTCAAAGCTCTTTTACCTTACCAGCCCTGAACAGGGCCCTTTGCGGGGCATGCCCCAAGAAGTTCAGCTCTTTTGCCTGTAAAAAAAAACATACAATACCCCCTCCCCAACATTACAACCCACCACCCACATACCCCTAATCTAACCCAAACCCCCCTTAAATAAACCTAACACTAAGCCCCTGAAGATCTTCCTACCTTATCTTCACCATACCAGGTTCACCGATGTCCTGATCCAAGCCCAAGCGGGGGGCTGAAGTCATCATCCAAGCGGGAGCTGAAGAGGTCCATGATCCGGCTGAAGTCTTCATCCAAGCGGGGCAGAAGAGGTCTTCCATCCGATTGAAGTCTTCATCCAAGCGGGATCTTCTATTGTCATCCATCCGGAGCGGAGCGGCAGGATCCTGAAGACCTCCGACGCGGAACATCCATCCTGGCCGACGACTGAACGACGAATGACGGTTCCTTTAAATGACGTCATCCAAGATGGCGTCCCTCGAATTCCGATTGGCTGATAGGATTCTATCAGCCAATCGGAATTAAGGTAGGAATATTCTGATTGGCTGATGGAATCAGCCAATCAGAATCAAGTTCAATCCCATTGGCTGATCCAATCAGCCAATCGGAATTCGAGGGACGCCATCTTGGATGACGTCATTTAAAGGAACCGTCATTCGTCGTTCAGTCGTCGGCCAGGATGGATGTTCCGCGTCAGAGGTCTTCAGGATCCTGACGCTCCGCTCCGGATGGATGACAATAGAAGATCCCGCTTGGATGAAGACTTCAATCGGATGGAAGACCTCTTCTGCCCCGCTTGGATGAAGACTTCAGCCGGATCATGGACCTCTTCAGCTCCCGCTTGGATGATGACTTCAGCCGGATCATGGACCTCTTCAGCCCCCCGCTTGGGCTTGGATCAGGACATCGGAGGAGCTCTTCTGGACCGATCGGTGAACCTGGTATGGTGAAGATAAGGTAGGAAGATCTTCAGGGGCTTAGTGTTAGGTTTATTTAAGGGGGGTTTGGGTTAGATTAGGGGTATGTGGGTGGTGGGTTGTAATGTTGGGGGGGGGTATTGTATGTTTTTTTTACAGGCAAAAGAGCTGAACTTCTTGGGGCATGCCCCGCAAAGGGCCCTGTTCAGGGCTGGTAAGGTAAAAGAGCTTTGAACTTTAGTAATTTAGAATAGGGTAGGGCATTTTTTTATTTTGGGGGGCTTTGTTATTTTATTAGGGGGCTTAGAGTAGGTGTAATTAGTTTAAAATTGTTGTAATATTTTTCTTATGTTTGTAAATATTTTTTTATTTTTTGTAACTTAGTTCTTTTTTATTTTTTGTACTTTAGTTAGTTTATTTCATTGTAGTTATTTGTAGGAATTGTATTTAATTTATTTATTGATAGTGTAGTGTTAGGTTTAATTGTAGGTAATTGTAGGTATTTTATTTAATTAATTTAATGATAGTATAGTGTTAGGTTTAATTGTAACTTAGGTTAGGATTTATTTTACAGGTAATTTTGTAATTATTTTAACTAGGTAACTATTAAATAGTTCTTAACTATTTAATAGCTATTGTACCTGGTTAAAATAATTACAAAGTTGCCTGTAAAATAAATATTAATCCTAAAATAGCTACAATGTAATTATAATTTATATTGTAGCTATATTAGGGTTTATTTTACAGGTAAGTATTTAGCTTTAAATAGGAATACTTTATTTAATAAGAGTTAATTAATTTCGTTAGATTAAAATTATATTTAATTTAGGGGGGTGTTAGTGTTAGGATTAGATTTAGCTTTAGGGGTTAATACATTTATTAGAATAGCGGTGAGCTCCGGTCGGCAGATTAGGGGTTAATAATTGAAGTTAGGTGTCGGCGATGTTAGGGAGGGCAGATTAGGGGTTAATACTATTTATTATAGGGTTAGTGAGGCGGATTAGGGGTTAATAACTTTATTATAGTAGCGGTGCGGTCCGCTCGGCAGATTAGGGGTTAATAAGTGTAGGCAGGTGGGGGCGACGTTGAGGGGGCAGATTAGGGGTTAATAAATATAATATAGGGGTCGGCGGTGTTAGGGGCAGCAGATTAGGGGTACATAGCTATAATGTAGGTGGCGGCGCTTTGCGGTCGGCAGATTAGGGGTTAATTATTGCAGGTAGCTGGCGGCGACGTTGTGGGGGGCAGATTAGGGGTTAATAAATATAATACAGGGGTCGGCGGTGTTAGGGGCAGCAGATTAGGGGTACATAAGTATAACGTAGGTGGCGGTCGGCAGATTAGGGGTTAAAAAAATTTAATCGAGTGGCGGCGATGTGGGGGGACCTCGGTTTAGGGGTACATAGGTAGTTTATGAGTGTTAGTGTACTTTAGAGTACAGTAGTTAAGAGCTTTATGAACCGGCGTTAGCCCAGAAAGCTCTTAACTACTGACTTTTTTCCTGCGGCTGGAGTTTTGTCGTTAGATGTCTAACGCTCACTTCAGACACGACTCTAAATACCGGAGTTAGAAAGATCCCATTGAAAAGATAGGATACGCAATTGACGTAAGGGGATCTGCGGTATGGAAAAGTCGCGGCTGAAAAGTGAGCGTTAGACCCTTTTTTGAGTGACTCCAAATACCGGAGGTAGCCTAAAACCAGCGTTAGGAGCCTCTAACGCTGGTTTTCACGGCTAACGCCAAACTCCAAATCTAGGCCAAAATTTGCCCAAATTTGAAATAACAGTGAAAAAAAGCAGTTACACTAACGAAATTTTCACAGTGTATGTAATAAGTTAGCAGAGCATTGCACCCACTTGCAAATGGATGATTAACCCCTTAATACCAAAAACGGAATAACAATTGACAAAAAACGTTTTTAAACAGTCACAACAACTGCCACAGCTCTACTGTGGCTTTTTACCTCCCTCAATACGACTTTTGAAGCCTTTTGAGCCCTCCAGAGAAGTCCTGGATCATGCAGGAAGAAGCTGGATGTCTGTGTCTGTATTTTTTGCTGTGCAAAAAAAACGCCAAAATAGGCCCCTTCCCACTTACAACAGTGGGAAGCCTCATGGAACTGTTTCTAGGCAGAATTCAAGCCAGCCATGTGGAAAAAACTAGGCCCCAATAAGTTTTATCACCAAACATATGTTAAAAAAGATTAAACATGC